>NC_092338.1:127642500-127907500 GCF_046630445.1 Rutidosis leptorrhynchoides | reverse complement strand
CTTTTCGCAGATAATGTGTGGTTGGATCATCCTCTCGATTGTTTCTTAATTGAGGTGTTTTCAACAATCATGAAGGGTTTGAACGCAGATTGTAATCATCAATATACATATGATGTTTTAGAATCTTGAATGATACAAATATTTTTCTGGGTTTTATGAATAGAAGTGATGTTCTAGCACAGTTTTGAAGTCAAAGTATAGTTTTGAAAGATGTAGAGATCTAAGAGTGATGTCACCCGTTAAATCTTGACCTCAATTCTGTTTTGTCAAAATCAGAATATGTAATTGAATTTGTATGAAATGATTGTGTATCGCTGTGAAGGTAGTGAGTATAGTTAATGATTTTTGAATCAAAATTTGAAGAATGTACAGTGTAACATATTAATTGTGAACTTATATATTTCCCGGGTATTACCTACCCATTAAAAATTTCACAAGTAATATTTTGTACAGATGAATTTTACTACAGTCTTTATGAAAATATATATATATATATATATATATATATATATATATATATATATATATATATATATGTATATTTTCTTCGGATGTAATACGAATTTAATGAGTTAATATACTATTAAACTCATTTGATTTTAGGCTGGAACTAGAAATGAATAATCTCTAAAACATTAGAGATTGCATAATCTTCGCGGAGTATTTCACTAATGTAATCAATACTTCATTATCTGTTCTTATTGACATTCCTCGGTGAAGGATATTAGTGCTTGTGGAATTTTGTGAACTTCGCAAGGTACGAATGATGTTTCTAGAAAGTTTCGAATACATCAAAGATGAAAGTGTAAAATCAAACATGTAATTGATTAATACGTTTGGTTTATTATGAAATGGAATTCATTGAGTTGAACAGAGATTGTAGTTAACGATGGTTAAGTCGTACATCATAGCATATTAGTAATATGAATTAACCGAGTAGTACTTACCCTTAAAAATTCATACGTAATAGCTTAGTACGAAAAGATATATTATGGTTTTGAAAATTCATATATATATATATATATATATATATATATATATATATATATATATATATATATATATATATATATATATATATATATATATATATATATATATATAAATTCTTTGGAAATAATAAGTTAATACTCCATAACTCGTTATTTCAATATAACCATTGGTGATTGTGTTGTCGATATCGTCGGTGGTTATGGAGCTGCTGGAGCTTGTGGTGCTACAGGTGTTGCTGTTGTTGGTGATACTGATGGTGATGCTGGTGATACCGCTGGTGGCGCTTGTACATCAAGTCTAGCTTGTAAATCACACACCATTCTTGTCAGGGTTTCCTCTATCATCTCTACCCATCTACTAATCTGGTTTACGGTTAGAACTAGAATAAGTAATCTCTAAAACTTTTAGAAACTACATATTCTCTGCAGAATATTTCTTCAATGAAGTGATGAATTAATACTTCATCATTTGTTGTTGTTGGTACTCCTTGGTACCTATGGTGCGTATGATGTTGATGCTCGAGGTACAGATTGTGATGTTGAGGCATGTGATGTGGACGTTGTTGTTGTTGGTGATAATGGTACTGTTGATGTTGATGATGGTGGTACTGTTGATGCCGGTGTTGCTTGCGATGCCTGCAAGTTGCGCATCATACTCTCCAAAGCCACTACTCGAGCGCGAAGCTCGTTGACTTCTTCTATTACACCGGGATGATTGGCAGTTCGAACGAGCGGATGAATAAGATTTAGAATTGTAGATATTACGTAATCGTTGCGAGCTATTCTGTAAATGAGGGTGAAAATGGTGTTACAGATTGGTTCGCTGGTAAGTGCTTCAGGTTCTTCGCCCAGAGGGAAATGTGGTGGATGGAAGGGATCACCTTCTTCTTATCTCCAATGATTAAGTAGATTATGAACCCATCCCCAATTCATCCAGAATATGAAAGGACCCATCCTAATCCATCTGGACGAATACATTACATTTGGTTACATCGCGAGGTACTTGACCTCTATATGATACATTTTACAAACATTGCATTCGTTTTTAAAAGACAAACTTTCATTTCATCGAAATTTGACGGCATGCATACAATTTCATACTATATCCAAACTATAATGACTTAATAACAATCTTGATGAACTCAATGACTCGAATGCAATGTCTTTTGAAATATGTCATGAATGACTCCAAGTAATATCTTTAAAATGAGCAAATGCACAGCGGAAGATTTCTTTAATACCTGAGAATAAACATGCTTTCAAGTGTCAACCAAAAGGTTGGTGAGTTCATTAGTTTATCGTAATCAATCATTTCCATAATTTTAATAGACCACAAGATTTCATTTATTCAATAATCATACACTCGCAAGTGTTTAAAATTCATTCATATGGATTGAACACCTGGTAACCGACATTAACAAAATGCATCTAGAATATCCCCAAACATATAATCGAAGTACTAAAGCAGTTCAAATTCTCTGACTGGGGCGGGTCAAGGCCCATAGATCTATCTTTAGGATTCACTTCAATTGGTGGCAATTATAATAAACACCAATTCTTAGGTTACCAAGTTCAACAAGGGCGATATCCGGTATAACAATTCAACCATAGAATGTAGTTTCGATTACTTGTGTCTATTTCGTAAAGCATTTACAAAAACAGCGCATGTATTCTCAGTCACAAAAATATATATATATTGCAAAAGCATTTAAAAAGGGAGCAAATAAAACTCACAATACTGTATTTTGTAGTAAAAATACATATGACGAAACTGAACAACTAAACAATGCAGGGTTGGCCTCGGATTCACGAACCTATATCATTTGTTTATTTATTAATACACGTAATTGTAATCGAACAATAAATATATATATATATATATATATATATATATATATATATATATATATATATATATATATATATATATAAATTTATTAGTTATATCATTTTTATATTAAAAATATATATATGTTTCATATATTCATTCTGTATATGGATTATTAATTTTTATTATGTTATGTGTATTAAATATATCATTTTTATCTTAATAATAGTAGTTATAATAATACTAAAATAATATTAATAGTGGTAAAAAATGATTATAATACTTAATATTATTAATAAGATAGTAATGTTAGTAATTTTGTCAATAATGATAATAATATTATTAATGATAATGATTGTAAAATATAAATTTTGTTGTTAACGATAACTATGATAATGATTTTAGTAACTACATAATAATACTGATAACAATAATAATGATAGTTTTAGTGATATCAAGATAATAATTTTAGAAAAACTGGTAGTAATAATAGTAATAATTTACTTATTAATAATAACTATAATTATTAATAATAATAATACTAATAATCACCATAACTTCAATATTAGTAATAATATTAATACTAATAATTATAATCCTAATAATAGTAATAATCAAATTAATGACAACACTAATGATAATAATTATAACAATAATAATAATAACAATAATAATAATAAATATAATATTTGAAATTAATATCTACCTCAAAAATGTTTAAAAAAATTAGTTGTCACAAGCTGGGTTCGAACCCAAGACCTCACGTCCTCCCTAACTAATACTCAGCCATTCATCCATTTCATATTTTTCTAATTTATATTATAATAGTATTTTATTTAACCTAATTATTATCTGATTATACCTTTCCTTAAAAAAAAAAAAAAAAAAATCAAACGACCAGAGAATGATTCCTATCACAATCCATTGTTTAAACTTATTTATAATTCTCAATATAATCGATAATAACCAAGATTAAATATTAGTAAAAATAAAAAGAAAATATATATATATATATATATATATATATATATATATATATATATATATATATATATATATATATATATATATATATATATATGTTTAACTGCTTCTACAGTTCACGAACATGAACAAAAAAAAAAATATAAAACTTGAACTCAAATTTGAGGATGTTTTGGACAATATCTATATTGTGATTTATGTGTCAAATTACTCCAAATAACTTTCCAATTCTTCAATTTTATCAGAAACTTCAATATAAATACGAATTTGGCGATGAACAGATTAATTGACTTTTTAATTTAAATCTTTGACTCCAAAAATTAGAACTTGATATAATGAATTGGAGTTTGTAATATTCCAGTTAGTTTGCATATATGATTTATAACATAACTGTATTTCTAATTTTTTAAAAATTATACTAATTCGTGCAATTGATTATTACAGTTCATACGTCTATGAACAACAAATCACATTTTAAATTTTAGACAGTTTTAGATTATAAATATAATATGAAGAATATTCTAAATCAACAATATAAACTTTCTGCATCGTCAATTATTCTTAAAACATAAAAATAAGTTCGAATTTTACCTTGAACAAGTAGGTTGACTTTTTGAGATAAAACTTTGACTTCAAATTTTCGAAATCGATAATAAGAATTGGGTATTGAAACCTTCCAGGTAGTTTGAGTAGGATATTTCTAGTAAGACTACATTATTACTTTTTTAAATCGTTGAGAAATCAAGTTGTTTGAAAAATAGAAGTAAGAACAGGGTACGGTTATCAGTTTCTTTTAAATTTTCTGTTAATTCAATTTTGCAACAGCTGTAATCGTTTATGTGAGAATGAAAATAGATACGTGGACGACTTAATAATGACATTGAGTAATTTGATTGTTTTACAACACATTCAGTCGACAAGAAGAATCGTCGGGTATAAAAAAAAAAAAAAAAAGATCGAGATGGTTAACAGATTTGGATTGTAGAGGCTGGTTATATTCGACTGGGGATCTGTTTTAGAGATAAGATCTAAATGAACTACAGAATGAAAGGTACACACAACTGCTTCTTATTCCAAATTCGATGTTATAATTTATTTTATGTATTAATAATAATAAATTATAAATATTGATAATAAATAATAATAATAATAATAATAATAATAATAATAATTATATTAGTAATAATAATAATAATATAAGTAATAATATTAATAATAATGATATCATAATAATAATACTAATAATAATAAGAAAAATAGTTTAATTTATAAAGATAATGATAATGATAATTTTTGTAATCATTTAATAATAATACTTTTAATAATCTTAATAATAATTAAATTTACAATTTTTACTAATAATGATGATACTATAATGTTAATATTAGTATTTATTTTGAAAGTAATAATAACAATATTAATAACTATATTTTAACTTTTAATTACTTACACAATTTATTAATTGTATCAAATTTCATTTTTATTTAATTTACATCATAAAAATGATAACACTCATATTAATATTAAATATTTACATTAATAATAGCAATAAAGGTAATAATTATATTTGTAAAGATAACAATTTAAATTCATTAACTTTCATATCTATATAATATCTTTAATAATATAACTAATGCTCATATTAATTATTAATTATTAAAATTAACATTGGTATTAATAATAATAAAAATAGTAATAATATTACTATTACAACTATATTTTAATTTGTTAATAATATATTACTACTTATGTAATATTCAATAATCATATAACATTATATAATAACTTTTATTGAATATTTATCATTTATACATTATAAATATATTACATTATTATAATAATCATACATAAAATATCTATATTTTCATTTCAAAATATCACTTTTTATCTTGTATGATATTTTATATAATTAAGTCAATTGATTAAGTTGTATTATATTATTTTGATTTATTATATAAACTGATATTTGTATATATATATATATATATATATATATATATATATATATATATATATATATATATATATATATATATATATATATAATTACAACATTCGTTCGTGAATTGTCGGGAATAGTCAAGGTTAAATGATTTCCTGAAATAGTTCAAAAATTTTGAGACTCAATATTACAGACTTTGCTTATCGTGTCGAGGTCATACAAAGATTAAGTTTAAATTTGGTCGAAAATTTTCGGGTCGTCACAGAATAGATGATGGTTAATTGGTTGATCCATTCCGGTTACGTTGCTTTCGGAGCTTAGGTAGAATTCCATATCAGAAGAGCTATCAGAATCTAAGGAATTTGAACTAGATGCGGGATCCATATTGTATAATCAGGGAAATGATTTTTGATATGAAATAGATTATAGGACTTAGATTGGTATTCTTTAACACATAATTTACATATGTATATATAATACCAAAATCTCATAAATTACGGAGAAATCTTTGAAAGATGTCAGGCAAAGTTTACAGTAACATATATGCTAAGATATGAATTCGTCTGTACA
Organism: Rutidosis leptorrhynchoides; assembly: GCF_046630445.1. Lineage (NCBI taxonomy): Eukaryota > Viridiplantae > Streptophyta > Magnoliopsida > Asterales > Asteraceae > Rutidosis > Rutidosis leptorrhynchoides. Next base: position 127,901,184 of record NC_092338.1, on the reverse strand, counting down.
CTATCTATGCAATAAATGCAGGAAAACGTGTCTAGACTTAAGAATGATAAGTATGTAATTTCCGACAAGAAATGATAAGCAAAAATCGGTAAAAACAAATACGGTCATAGTCCAAACTCACTAATGCATCCTAACAATTACCAGTTAAACACACTAATGCAAATTCGGGTTCCCTATGACCTCAAGCTCGGATACCAACTGTAACGACCCGCCAAAATCACTATTGACGCGGTACGTTATTCATTAATTTCATAGTGAGGTTTTGACCTCTACATGATATGTTCTGTAAACATTGCATTCTTTTAAAAAGGCACACCATAAATGAATATCTAATTCTAAGGTTTTCGACATCTGATGATTTCTACATATAGACAATCACCGTAAATAATAGTTTACAATAATACATCCGCTGACAATGCAGTCAAAATAAGATACATGGTGATGATTTTGTGAATGCAAAGTTTTCTCGAATAAAGCATGTATGACTCCATGCACATATCTTGTATAACGTATAAGCAAACAGCGGAAGACTTCTAGGAACCTGAGAATAAACATGCTTAAAAGTGTCGACACAAAGGTTGGTGAGTTCATAGTTTTAAATGTTGCGCATAATCTGTATATAAAGGTGGATCACAAGATTTCAGTTGTTTCATCCAGAAACGTTTATCAAAATATTCTACGAAATTGAGCACCTTGGTAACCAAACTTAACGTATATATAATAAGTACCCCTGTTTTTACATACATGCAACCAACATGTACAATACACGCAAACCAACGTGTACTAAACTCAAATAGCATACGTCCATTTTATAGTTCAGGCTAGGGTCTCTATACCTGGAACGGACGGGGATGTCAAGCCCTATGGATCCATATACAACTACTCGCGCCCACCAGTTCTTATAATTGACAGTTAATAGTTACCAAAGCTAAGGGATTTTCGGTTCAAACTCAGTGTAGAATTTAGTATGTACTTGTGTCCATTGCGTTTAAAATAAAGTGCATGTATTCTCAGCCCAAAAATATAGATTGCAAAAGCAATTAAAAAGGGAGCATATGAAACTCACCGTTCAATATTGTGGTTCAATATTGTAGGAAAATGTATGTAGGTGCATTGTAAATGATAAGTGCAAGGTTGGCCTTTGATTCTCGATCAAAACCCCCGAGCAATACCTATAACCTCCTTAGCTATAACCCATAATTTCCTTAGCTTTAACCCGTTTGAAAACCCGTTTTGAAATCACTCGAACATCACTCCGTCGTAGTATTTTATGTATATACTAATAATAATAATACTATTAATGATAATAATAAGATTAATAATAATAATAATAATATTAATCTTAATAATATATATATATATATATATTAGAGAGAATGAGGTCGAGAGATAGGAAATATTAAATGAATTCGGCAGAAACGATCGAGTATATATATAGATATAATAATAATAATTTAAATAATATAATAATATAGAAAATAAAAACGTGACAATTAACATTCAATAATATCTGCTGACAGTTTTCGCGGATCGGTATTTCGTACTCTGTTGCTAATAATTGACGGGTAAAAGTATAAATAAAAAGAATTCCACTTTTTATAATTGAATACATATATTCATTTTTGGTCTTAAGCTTTATAAAACTAGTTGTAAAAAGGTCCATTTATTTATAAAATTTCTATATACGTTCGATGTAGAGTGTACGTACTAGTCTGCGGATCATTCTGTGCCACCGTAATTTACTGAATTTGTTTAATTCAATCGAATTAACGAATTTTAATATTTTAAAAAGTCGTATTTATTAAATACTTTAGGGGTATTTTATGTAACTTATAATTAATAATTTCTATCATGTCGCTTTCATGTGAATAGTAAATTAATTAATTTCGTTTCATTTACTATTCACATGAATAGTAAATGAATTAATTTTAATTCAACTATTTAAGTTACATTGTTGTACATTGTGCTTTATAACTTGTACATCTTTGATTTAACTTCGTGTCTTCTTAAAAATTTAAAAAAATACATCAAAAAAATAAAATGATTATCTACGTAAAATTTTTAAGTTGAAATTGTATCATTCACTAGTAAATTTTTATCATTTCGTATATAAATATTACTCGCATATTTCCGTATATATATATACATACACAATTATATAATTATCACAAGTTATGACGTTCGTGAAACGTCGGACAAACAAGGTGGTCAACCGTTATATAAAACTCATTTACAAAAGTTTTAAAACTTGTAAAAATGCATTGTTTAAATATTAAATCATATAGAGAATTGGTTTAAATAAGTCAAAATTTTCCGGGTCATCACAATATCACTCTTGACTCTTGTTAATTGATAGTAATCTGTTTGTACATGTTATAACACATAAAACTGGACATCCTTTTTTCTGTTATCCAAATGTGTGCGTGTGTATCATTTGATATCAAGGTTGTTCTGATTTGCTTTGGTTTGCGTCTTATGCTATTTTTGCATGTTTGTTGTTACTTGTTAGGTGTAATACTTTTGGTTAGAACACTGTTATGTATTCATCACACTTTCTGTGCCGTTATAGCCTTTTAGAAATTGTTTGTTGTTATGTTAACATGTTTTGGACTTGGCATCACTATCGTACTTTGCGTGCATCTTTAGGTGATGGATAATTGTTTTGTTCTACTTGGGCAGAAGTTGTGTAGAGACCCGTCCTAATCCATCCAGACGAAGTCCATATCGATTATAAATGATTCACAACAGTTGATTTCATCGAAGGTACTTGACCTCTATATGATACATTTTACAAACATTGCATTCATTTTTTAAAAGACAAACTTTCATTTACATCGAAAGTTGACGGCATGTATACTCTTTCGTAATATATCCATCTATAATTGACTTAATAATAATCTTGATGAACTCGACGACTCGAATGCAACGTCTTTTGAAATATGTCATGAATGACTCCAAGTAATATCTCTAAAATAGGCAAATGCACAGCGGAAGATTTCTTTCATACCTGAGAATAAACATGCTTTAAAGTGTCAACCAAAAGGTTGGTGAGTTCATAGATTTATCATATCAATCATTTTAATATATTAATAGACCACAAGATTTCCATTTATAAATATATGTACACTCGCAAGTGTATAAAAGTATTCTACAAGTTGTAAGCACCCGGTAACAAGCCTTAACATTCATGTTTTACCCTCTGAAGTACACCAGATCAGGTGTGTTTAAAATAACCTCGAAGTACTAAAGCATCCCATAGTCAGGATGGGGTTTGTCAGGCCCAATAGATCTATCTTTAGGATTCGCGCCCACCGTACATAGACAAGTAGTTTAATGTTACCAAGCTAAGGGTATATTTCTGGTTTAAACCCACATAGAATTAGTTTTAGTACTTGTGCCCACTTCGTAAAACATTTATAAAACAGCGCATGTATTCTCAGATTGTAATCGTCGACTGAGGTGTTTTCAAGAATCATGAAAGGTTTGCACGCAGATTGTAATCGTCGACATACAAATGAGGTTTAAGATGAAATCAAGTGGCAAACTTGAAGAAATGTTTAGTTTCATATGTTATATTCAATATTTTAGTTCATTTTATTTGTCCAATGTTATTAGTCCACAGTCGACAGTCCACAGTTGACAGTCCAATAACTCATATATAGTTTAATATATAATATTCGAATTAATTAATACGTGTCGTGACCCGTATACGTCTCAGACTCGATCATAACTCAAAGTATATATATTATTGTAGAATCAACCTCAACCCTGTATAGAGAACTCGATCATTACTGCATATAGAGTGTCTATGGTGATTCCAAATAATATATATAGATGCGTCGATATGATATGTCAAAACCTTGTATACGTGTCCCGATATTTAAAGTGCGTAAAATAAATAACAGAAATTAAATGACGATAAATAAAGTGCGTAAAGTAAATAACAGAAATTAAATGACGATAAAATTACGAGAATGTAAATTGCGATAATTAAATTACGATAAATAAAATGTAATCAGTTAGCTAGGAACAATTAGCTAGGAACAGTTAGCGTGGATTCTTAACAAAATTTTCTCATGGTTAATTTGTTTGTTTCTAACAAATTTTTATTATTTTGTTCAATGTTTTCTTCATTATGCCACTTGTTGGATTATGATAGATCAAAATCCAAATATGAAATTGAATGAAAAGGGTTATTCTGCGGTGAACGTATATGTATATCGGTGGTTGTAAATAGGATAATAAATGATCGTTGAATCAGATTTGAAGAGTGTACAGTGTAACTTATTAATGTGAAATCTAAATATTCCTCGGGTATTACCTACCCGTTAAAATATTTTCACCATTAACAGTTTGTACAAAATAATTTTTAATTACAATCTTTATGAAAACATACTTAAATATTTATTTTCTTCATATGTAATTATAGATTTAATGAGTTAATATAGTATTAATCTCATTTGATTTACCGTTAGAACTAAGATACATAATCTATAAAACATTAGAGATTACATAATCGCCATGTCGAACGAAGATAAAATAGATAGAACGATACTTTGAACGATGATTATACTCGAGGTACAGAATGAGATGTTGGGGCATGTGATGTTGAAACTTGTGTTGTTGGTGGTACTGTTGATGCCGGTGATGTTGCTGAAGCTGGTACGTTTTCCACCATATTCTCCAAATTGATTACTAGAGCGCGAAGTTTACTAATTTCTTCTATTATTCCGGGATGATTGTCGGTCGGAACGAGCGAATGAATAAGGTTTAGAATTGTGAATAGAATATCATCGTGTCGAACTACTCTGGAAATGTGGCTGAAAATGGTGTTTCGGATAGATTCGCCGATAAGTGCTTCAGGTTCTTCGCCAAGAGGGCAATTTGGTTGGTGGAAAGGATCGCCTTCTTCGCGTCTCCATTGATTAAGTCGACTACGAACTCATTAGATGAATTAAGGATGACTGATTGGTTGATTCATTCGGGTAACGCTGCTTCCGAAGCTTAGGTGAATATCCATATCAGAATAGTTGTCGGAATAACTATCGGAATAGCTATCGGAATCTGAGGGACTCGAACTGGTTGAGGGATTCATTCCGTACGATCAGATGAAGGATTTTCGATAAGAAATAGATTATAGGATGTAGATTAGTGCTCTGCAATACATAATTTACATATGCATATATAATACTAAAATCCCATAAGTTACGGAGGAATCTACGGAAGCTGTCAGGTAAAGTTTACAATAACAGATACGCTAAGATATGAATTAGCAGATATGCTAAGATATGAATTTTGTCTATACACTAATCATGCAATCAATGCAATAAGATGTGTCTAGACTAAGGATGATAAGCAAGTGATTCTCTAAGAATGATAAACAGGTAATTTTCGACAAGAAATGATAAGCAAAACTTTTGACATGCAGACACGGTCGAAGTCCAGACTCACTAATGCATCCTAACGACTATCAGTTAGACACACTAATGCAAGACCTGGTTCACTAAGACTACCGCTCTGATACCAACTGTAGAGACCCGTCCTAATCCATCCAGACGAAGTCCATATCGATTATAAACGATTCACAACAGTTGATTTCATTGCGAGGTACTTGACCTCTATATGATACATTTTACAAACATTGCATTCATTTTTTAAAAGACAAACTTTCATTTACATCGAAAGTTGACGGCATGTATACTCTTTCGTAATATATCCATCTATAATTGACTTAATAATAATCTTGATGAACTCGACGACTCGAATGCAACGTCTTTTGAAATATGTCATGAATGACTCCAAGTAATATCTCTAAAATGAGCGAATGCACAGCGGAAGATTTCTTTCATACCTGAGAATAAACATGCTTTAAAGTGTCAACCAAAAGGTTGGTGATTTCATAGATTTATCATATCAATCATTTTAATATATTAATAGACCACAAGATTTCCATTTATAAATATATGTACACTCGCAAGTGTATAAAAGTATTCTACAAGTTGTAAGCACCCGGTAACAAGCCTTAACATTCATGTTTTACCCTCTGAAGTACACCAGATCAGGTGTGTTTAAAATAACCTCGAAGTACTAAAGCATCCCATAGTCAGGATGGGATTTGTCAGGCCCAATAGATCTATCTTTAGGATTCGCGCCCACCGTACATAGACAAGTAGTTTAATGTTACCAAGCTAAGGGTATATTTCTGGTTTAAACCCACATAGAATTAGTTTTAGTACTTGTGCCCACTTCGTAAAACATTTATAAAACAGCGCATGTATTCTCAGCCCAAAAATATATATTGCAAAAGCAATTAAAAAGGGAGCAAATGAAACTCACCATACTGTATTTTGTAGTACACTATTGTAGGCAAAATATGTAGATGCAATGACAACAACGAATGCATGGTTGGTCTAAGTTTCACGAACAATACTCCCGAACAATACCCATAATTTTCTTAGTTTTAAAACGGTTTACTTCAATTTTATTATAGAAATAAAAAAATAAAAAAAATATAGATAAAATTATAAATAGTGACTATTAATACAAATCTAAGTTAAAGAAAATCACTCAGACCCGTAGTTAAAATAAATTGATCTAAAAAAAATTCATAGATATGAAAAGAAGATTGCTCATATCAATGTAATTATTAACTGACTAAACAAATCTCTTTTTTTTTATAAAGATGACAAATTAAGTTCTAATATCACAAGTTATCATCACGATGAATTTCAATCCTTAAAATTTTAATTAATCGAAAATTTAATAATTAAAATTAAAGAGTAAAACGAAAAAAAAAAGTTATTGATAAAGTACAGAAGGAAGAATGATAGATATGTGTCTTACAACATACATATTTATATAGATATGATCATAATTATAATAATATATTAATTAAATCAAAATAAAAAAAATGTGTAAAAGTAAAATGAGACTAAAAGCCACCAAATTTGGTGTCTCGTGAACTTTAGGTGTTATTTTCCATTTTTAATATAATAATATAATAATAATATAAGAATAATATAATAATAATAATAATAATAATAATAATAATAATAATAATAATAATAATAATAATAATAAATAAAAAGAAGATGTGGTAAAAGCTATGACTAGCCACCACCCACTTGGTTTTTAATTCGTGACATTTTGTTTTGTCAATTATTTATTTTTGTCATGACGTTTGAGAAATGAGTTGTAAAAAGTATGCCCATGTCTAAAATACTTTATACGTTTGTTTTAGGAAAAACTGACCACCCAAAATGTAATATATAAAATTTATATAACTAAAAATATAAATTATATTTTTAACAAAATATAATTTTAAAAAAAAATTAGTTACTAACCCCATCACAATCAACGAACCTCTCTCCCTATTTTCTTTAGCTTTAATTTTCTTAAATGATTTTTGTGAACAAATAAACCAAAATGTTGAACATGTGAAATTATTAATTGTCAAAATAATTGAATTGATGTGTTTCCTGCTCAAAACTTAAAAGCATAGTAAATTAAAAGTAATGATGGAATAGGAATAAATAAACATTAGTTGTGATTTAAGATATAAATTCAAAGGTGAATGGATTCGTTAGTTGTAAAGTGTATATGATTACTAAAAGAGCATAAAACATGAGATTTGTATAGTTTATAATTTGACTAGGTGATTGGGATTAAAACCGTTAAGATTACATCAATAATTAGTATCACTCAATTATTTAATTATCTCCTAAATGTCCATTAATTAAAAATCTTTGATCTCTAAAAGACAATTGATACGAAGTATCAATTTAGTTTCAAGTTAGATTCATATATATAAATATATATAGATATACTTATATACATTTTAAGGTTCGTGAATCGTAGGCTAAAGTCCAATAGATAATTAAATGTATGAAGACATTTTAATGCAACACGTCAATTTGCTTATCTTGTAAGTATTATTAGAGTTTAAATTTGATCGAAATTTCTGGGTCGTGACAGTACCTACCCGTTAAAAGAAATTTCGTCTCGAAATTTGATTGAGATCGAGATGGCTGACAATAAGTATGTTTTCATGAGGAATACGAGTTGAAAATTAGAGTTTTATCATCAGTGAGTAATATGGATAAAATAATTTGATTATGTGAAGAGTACGAGTGAAGCTATCACAAAAGAGTGAAATGAAGAAAATAAAGATTCGTCTTATCTTTCGATGTAGTCACGATTGATTTTCGGAATTCAAGGGATTTAGAAGAAATCTTCGTAATCTTGGCAGGATTTGATTTTTCGGTAATTAAGGAAATTACGATCCTCTTCGATTTAATGCGGTAATCTGTCTCATTGCTCTGTCTGATATTTCACTATAAATCAACCTCTTCCTTTTCGTTATTTCCACATCTCCCATCATTTACACTTTCTTCCTCAATTCATACTTCCAAAACATTCGTTAAAATGCTTAATCCAGTTCTGATCCTTGATATGTTCCTAACTATCATTTCTGTCCTCCTTCTTTTCAATTCTTCCACCAAACAAATCTTTTTACATTTACTATTACTTTGGGGTGATACTATTCTTAATTCTACCGTGTCTTTATATTGCTATTTGTATTAACATCCGCGGTTTGTAACCTCCGTGTTGTTGTTGGGCTTTATATTTTCTCTTATATTTTGGAGCTCTTTGCCTTTTTATTATCCTCCCGACCTCTAGTAAAGCGAGTAACGGTCCAGAATTCATAAGTATAGAATTTCGGATAAACATAATGTTCTAAATAAGAAAGAATGTATTAGCACGATTTGATTTGTCAAATTACCAGAATCACTGAGAATAGAATGATCAAGAATATATTTTCTTGATATGTTCAGAAGTTAATCAGAATGAAAAAGTTATGTAACATGACACATAATGACGTTATAATCTGTGAATCATCATGTTCCATTTAGAAACTCAGCATGAGTTACTGTAATATAATCACGTTGATCAAGTGTCATTATATTATACTAACTCATGCATCAGTTCTCAACATTACTTCAATAACATTCATATTTTAAGCTCAAAAGTTTACAGAATATAGAAACTAACAGTTTCTATATGATGTAACACTGATAGCACGATTAGATTAATGATTTCAGATAAGAACAGTTATGAAAATATCTTCAGAAATATGGAGAATATTTATAATGAAAGATACGATGATATCTGGGAATTTCTAATATCGATGGATGATGAAGAAGATTTATCCGTAAGGGTTTAGATTCGGAAGCAAGGTATTCGCTAAAGATTTCATCAGAAACAGAATCATCAGATTCTTTAAATACAGAGTTTGGTCCTGGTATTTGTCCTTGGTCTCCTTCGTGGTTAGCTCAATCCGTTTTCCAGTTCTAATTTTTCTGAGCTTTTCCAACATACTATTCTTTATCATTAAACTTCCGACGATTAAGGTCGTTTACGGTTGTCTACAGTTCTTGCTGCTTCATTCAGCTTTTTCAACATTCAGAGTATTGATTTGTAGACTGAGTGCTTTTCAGGATTTCAGAATGAAAGATCATAAATCTAAGAGATAAATGTTATATGTTTACATATAACTGTTGATGTAGACATGCTGCGAGGTTTCAAAATACTGATTGCTGATTCCCGATGATTCGTATGGCAATTCTTGTTTCAAGATGCAGATGAGTAGATGATAGGATTTCAATGGATATAATAACTTTTCATAAAGTCAAAGATCAATTATGTTGCTGGTAAGTTTACTGCTAATGTAGTGAGATATAAACGGTTTCCCAGTAACGAAAGCGAAAAGACAACGTATATATCAAGGTTATAATAAGGCTAATTCGATTGAAAAGTCGAAGTTGTCTTGCTGGAGCTGTGACAAAATTGGCTATTTTGAAAGGAACTGCAAAGTTATTTTGGGTAATAATAACACTAAAGGAAATAGCACAGATATGCGTTAAATATTTACTCAAGTTCCGAGTGTTTTCAGGTGCATAACTATATGCATTAATCTTTCTTTTTGTAGATGAAGTGTGGTTGGTTCATCCTCTCGACTGAGGTGTTTTCAAGAATCATGAAAGGTTTGCACGCAGATTGTAATCGTCGACATACAAATGAGGTTTAAGATGAAATCAAGTGGCAAACTTGAAGAAATGTTTAGTTTCATATGTTATATTCAATATTTTAGTTCATTTTATTTGTCCAATGTTATTAGTCCACAGTCGACAGTCCACAGTTGACAGTCCAATAACTCATATATAGTTTAATATATAATATTCGAATTAATTAATACGTGTCGTGACCCGTATACGTCTCAGACTCGATCACAACTCAAAGTATATATATTATTGTAGAATCAACCTCAACCCTGTATAGAGAACTCGATCATTACTGCATATAGAGTGTCTATGGTGATTCCAAATAATATATATAGATGCGTCGATATGATATGTCAAAACCTTGTATACGTGTCCCGATATTTAAAGTGCGTAAAAATAAATAACAGAAATTAAATGACGATAAATAAAGTGCGTAAAGTAAATAACAGAAATTAAATGACGATAAAATTACGAGAATGTAAATTGCGATAATTAAATTACGATAAATAAAATGTAATCAGTTAGCTAGGAACAATTAGCTAGGAACAGTTAGCGTGGATTCTTAACAAAATTTTCTCATGGTTAATTTGTTTGTTTCTAACAAATTTTTATTATTTTGTTCAATGTTTTCTTCATTATGCCACTTGTTGGATTATGATAGATCAAAATCCAAATATGAAATTGAATGAAAAGGGTTATTCTGCGGTGAACGGATATGTATATCGGTGGTTGTAAATAGGATAATAAATGATCGTTGAATCAGATTTGAAGAGTGTACAGTGTAACTTATTAATGTGAAATCTAAATATTCCTCGGGTATTACCTACCCGTTAAAATATTTTCACCATTAACAGTTTGTACAAAAGAATTTTTAATTACAATCTTTATGAAAACATACTTAAATATTTATTTTCTTCATATGTAATTATAGATTTAATGAGTTAATATAGTATTAATCTCATTTGATTTACCGTTAGAACTAAGATACATAATCTATAAAACATTAGAGATTACATAATCGCCATGTCGAACGAAGATAAAATAGATAGAACGATACTTTGAACGATGATTATACTCGAGGTACAGAATGAGATGTTGGGGCATGTGATGTTGAAACTTGTGTTGTTGGTGGTACTGTTGATGCCGGTGATGTTGCTGAAGCTGGTACGTTTTCCACCATATTCTCCAAATTGATTACTAGAGCGCGAAGTTTACTAATTTCTTCTATTATTCCGGGATGATTGTCGGTCGGAACGAGCGAATGAATAAGGTTTAGAATTGTGAATAGAATATCATCGTGTCGAACTACTCTGGAAATGTGGCTGAAAATGGTGTTTCGGATAGATTCGCCGATAAGTGCTTCAGGTTCTTCGCCAAGAGGGCAATTTGGTTGGTGGAAAGGATCGCCTTCTTCGCGTCTCCATTGATTAAGTTGACTACGAACTCATTAGATGAATTAAGGATGACTGATTGGTTGATTCATTCGGGTAACGCTGCTTCCGAAGCTTAGGCGAATATCCATATCAGAATAGTTGTCGGAATAACTATCGGAATAGCTATCGGAATCTGAGGGACTCGAACTGGTTGAGGGATTCATTCCGTACGATCAGATGAAGGATTTTCGATAAGAAATAGATTATAGGATGTAGATTAGTGCTCTGCAATACATAATTTACATATGCATATATAATACTAAAATCCCATAAGTTACGGAGGAATCTACGGAAGCTGTCAGGTAAAGTTTACAATAACAGATACGCTAAGATATGAATTAGCAGATATGCTAAGATATGAATTTTGTCTATACACTAATCATGCAATCAATGCAATAAGATGTGTCTAGACTAAGGATGATAAGCAAGTGATTCTCTAAGAATGATAAGCAGATAATTTTCGACAAGAAATGATAAGCAAAACTTTTGACATGCAGACACGGTCGAAGTCCAGACTCACTAATGCATCCTAACGACTATCAGTTAGACACACTAATGCAAGACCTGGTTCACTAAGACTACCGCTCTGATACCAACTGTAGAGACCCGTCCTAATCCATCCAGACGAAGTCCATATCGATTATAAACGATTCACAACAGTTGATTTCATTGCGAGGTACTTGACCTCTATATGATACATTTTACAAACATTGCATTCATTTTTTAAAAGACAAACTTTCATTTACATCGAAAGTTGACGGCATGTATACTCTTTCGTAATATATCCATCTATAATTGACTTAATAATAATCTTGATGAACTCGACGACTCGAATGCAACGTCTTTTGAAATATGTCATGAATGACTCCAAGTAATATCTCTAAAATGAGCGAATGCACAGCGGAAGATTTCTTTCATACCTGAGAATAAACATGCTTTAAAGTGTCAACCAAAAGGTTGGTGATTTCATAGATTTATCATATCAATCATTTTAATATATTAATAGACCACAAGATTTCCATTTATAAATATATGTACACTCGCAAGTGTATAAAAGTATTCTACAAGTTGTAAGCACCCGGTAACAAGCCTTAACATTCATGTTTTACCCTCTGAAGTACACCAGATCAGGTGTGTTTAAAATAACTTCGAAGTACTAAAGCATCCCATAGTCAGGATGAGATTTGTCAGGCCCAATAGATCTATCTTTAGGATTCGCGCCCACCGTACATAGACAAGTAGTTTAATGTTACCAAGCTAAGGGTATATTTCTGGTTTAAACCCACATAGAATTAGTTTTAGTACTTGTGCCCACTTCGTAAAACATTTATAAAACAGCGCATGTATTCTCAGCCCAAAAATATATATTGCAAAAGCAATTAAAAAGGGAGCAAATGAAACTCACCATACTGTATTTTGTAGTACACTATTGTAGGCAAAATATGTAGATGCAATGACAACAACGAATGCATGGTTGGTCTAAGTTTCACGAACAATACTCCCGAACAATACCCATAATTTTCTTAGTTTTAAAACGGTTTACTTCAATTTTATTATAGAAATAAAAAAATAAAAAAATATAGATAAAATAATAAATAGTGACTATTAATACAAATCTAAGTTAAAGAAAATCACTCAGACCCGTAGTTAAAATAAATTGATCTAAAAAAAATTCATAGATATGAAAAGAAGATTGCTCATATCAATGTAATTATTAACTGACTAAACAAATCTCTTTTTTTTTATAAAGATGACAAATTAAGTTCTAATATCACAAGTTATCATCACGATGAATTTCAATCCTTAAAATTTTAATTAATCGAAAATTTAATAATTAAAATTAAAGAGTAAAACGAAAAAAAAAAGTTATTGATAAAGTACAGAAGGAAGAATGATAGATATGTGTCTTACAACATACATATTTATATAGATATGATCATAATTATAATAATATATTAATTAAATCAAAATAAAATAAAAACGTGTAAAAGTAAAATGAGACTAAAAGCCACCAAATTTGGTGTCTCGTGAACTTTAGGTGTTATTTTCCATTTTTAATATAATAATATAATAATAATATAATAATAATATAATAATAATAATAATAATATAATAATAATAATAATAATAATAATAATAATAATAATAATAATAATAATAATAAATAAAAAGAAGATGTGGTAAAAGCTATGACTAGCCACCACCCACTTGGTTTTTAATTCGTGACATTTTGTTTTGTCAATTATTTATTTTTGTCATGACGTTTGAGAAATGAGTTGTAAAAAGTATGCCCATGTCTAAAATACTTTATACGTTTGTTTTAGGAAAAACTGACCACCCAAAATGTAATATATAAAATTTATATAACTAAAAATATAAATTATATTTTTAACAAAATATAATTTTAAAAAAAAATTAGTTACTAACCCCATCACAATCAACGAACCTCTCTCCCTATTTTCTTTAGCTTTAATTTTCTTAAATGATTTTTGTGAACAAATAAACCAAAATGTTGAACATGTGAAATTATTAATTGTCAAAATAATTGAATTGATGTGTTTCCCGCTCAAAACTTAAAAGCATAGTAAATTAAAAGTAATGATGGAATAGGAATAAATAAACATTAGTTGTGATTTAAGATATAAATTCAAAGGTGAATGGATTCGTTAGTTGTAAAGTGTATATGATTACTAAAAGAGCATAAAACATGAGATTTGTATAGTTTATAATTTGACTAGGTGATTGGGATTAAAACCGTTAAGATTACATCAATAATTAGTATCACTCAATTATTTAATTATCTCCTAAATGTCCATTAATTAAAAATCTTTGATCTCTAAAAGACAATTGATACGAAGTATCAATTTAGTTTCAAGTTAGATTCATATATATAAATATATATAGATATACTTATATACATTTTAAGGTACGTGAATCGTAGGGTAAAGTCCAATAGATAATTAAATGTATGAAGACATTTTAATGCAACACGTCAATTTGCTTATCTTGTCAGTATTATTAGAGTTTAAATTTGATCAAAATTTCTGGGTCGTGACAAGTTGTCTCTATGATGAATTGCCTGTGTTTGTATATGATAGATGAATGTTATTTTATCATAATTATAATGGCATTTAAGTTTCTGGCATTTCGCAATTGAATTGTAACTTTGATTTCCCTTGCATGGTTAGTTCACATAAACCTAAGCACTAATCAACTCCCGGTCCGACTCGTCTCCTACAAGTCCCGCATAAAGCGCATACACAAATAAATCTAAGTGTAGGCACCTATCTCAAGTCGCCTAAATCCCTTAGACCATGCTCTGATACCACTTGTAACGACCCAACCCAGTATACAATCGAACACGTGTAATAAATTTTTTTTTTTATTTTACAGTGGAGTGCGCCACGCGCACACCCCAGGGTGCGCGGCGCGTACAGGCCCACATTCAGTTCTGTCCGATTTCGTCAATTTTCAATTAAAGATCTCCCACTTCCCTACATATTTAGACGAAACGCTTTTCACAATTTGTTATAATGGTTAAAACTCACACGATTCAATAATAAAACGAGTTTTACAAAACGGGGCCCACATCAGCCATTTTACGAGTTTCATACAAAAGTTCGAGTTTCGACCGCACTAGTTTAAATTCCAAACGACACTATGAGCATGGTGTTTGGGGTTAAACTACCAAAATCTCGGTCAAACTCCAAAGCTATCACATCCCAAATGCGTCCCCTAAATAACAAGCGGGATCTCTAATCCAATCGAAGGCCCTTACCCTTGTCAACGCCGGAACCTATAAAAAGATAAACAACGAGAGGGTAAGCAACGCTTAGTGAATGCAATAATTATACCCATATATATATAATATACCTACTTGTAATCACTTACACATATACTGCATACACGCTAGCAATACGATTAGCATACCATCTCAAGTACAAAGCTAATAATCTCCCACAAACCGCTACTACCGTATCAATAACATATAATCGACATAATATAATATGCTAAAAAATAATACACAACCATGGTTAACCATTCTCGCGTCATGGTGCTACCGGCTCTTTGGTTCACACCATACGCATTTGTCATGATGCTACCTGCTCTTTGGTTCACATCACAACTCGAGTCATACTCACACTAGAGTGCTACCGGCTCTTTGGTTCACACTCTAACAACGCTAAGGTGCTACCTGCTCTTTGGTTCACACCCTAACAAATCGTGCTATAGCGCTACCGGCTCTTTGGTTCACACTATAACACACGTACTATGACGCTACCGGCTCTTTGGTTCACATCATAGCACGCTCGTACATACTATGGCACTACCGGCTCTTTGGTTCATACCATAGCATACAAATAAATACATTACATACATATGCATATAATCATTCCACTCACCTTAACGATTTAGTGACGATTTACACCTCCACAAGCTTCAACGCAAGGTACCTAATATAATAAGTACTCGATCAACAAACAAACTTGTTGAACTAAATACCAACACTTCATTCATGTGTGCATTTAATGACTTAAATGCATTAAATGCCCCATTTTCACCCAAAACCCCCCTTTAAGGGTCAAGACCATCATTAATCACTTAAAAGCTAGTGATTAAGGTCCAACAACACTAACCATTACACAACTAGGGTATTTCATGCCCATATTTCCCAATTAGGTCAATCATTAGCCCCTTGCCTAATTTAAAGTCAACACACCCATTTCGGGTTATCTACTAACCCATCTAACACCCATTTACTAATTAACTAGGTGTGCTAGTGATTAACTAACCAATTAGAACTCATAAACATCACTTAACATTTTGAAACCCTAGGTTAGTTACCATTGAGTCTTCTTGACTCCATCTTACCCAAGAACACCCAAAATCACCAAATATGGGTTTTATGTTCTTCATTTACCCAAACCCTAACCCTTACACAAAATCAAAGTAAGGAAATTAAAGTTAGAACATACCACTACAACCACAACGGAGCTAGAGAGGAGATGAACAACTTTAATACCCGCACTTTGGTCCGAGAACAACTTCTTCCTCTTGGATTTAAGCTTTCTCTCTCAAGAATCACACACACTCTCTCTCAAATTAAAGTGATATGGATATGGTAGTTGAAAATGGAGTTAATGATACTCCACAAACTGACCAACTGGCCTTTAACTCATCCACAAGTGAAATTACCAAAAAACCCATCAAAATATCTCATTAAAACAGCAAAAGCCCGGCTACAGTAGGGAGTGCGCGGCGCGCTCCCTTTGGTGTGCGCGGCGCGCACTAAGCTCAGATTGCTCTCTGACTTCTGTTTAACTGCACAATCATTACCACACTTTATGTACTCTATATACTCTGCTGTACAATGAAGATTAGGGTCTTACAACTCTCCCCCACTTGAATCGGAGAGCGTCCTCGCGATCCAAGCCGCATGACAAGAGGGAAGATAAACCAACACGAATTCTTCGGGCTCCCAAGTAAACTCGGAACCCTTACTATGACGCCATTGAACTTTAAAAGTCCAAACCTCTTTATGCCTCAACCTTTTGACCTTCTCATCGAGTATGGCAATCGTCTCCTCAATATACTCTAACTTATTGTTTAGCTCAATTTTGTCTAACGGCACCCATGATGAATCATCCGCAAGACACTTACGGAGATGGGAAACATGAAATGTATTATGAATCCCCGCAAGCTCTTCGGGTAATTCCAAACGATACGCGACTTCACCAACACGAGCTAAAACCTTAAATGGCCCAATAAACCGAGGAGCTAACTTTCCCCATTTTCGAAACCGAATAACACCTTTCCATGGCGAAACCTTAAGCATCACCATGTCACCTTCTTGAAATTCGATCATTCGCCTACGTTTGTCGGCATACGACTTTTGTCTATCTTGAGCCTTTTTCAAATGATCCCGAATCATATCAATCTTGCTATTCGTTTCTAAGACCAAATCGGTACTCCCGATTTCCTTTTGGCCAATTTCACCCCAACAAATCGGAGTTCGACACCTCCACCCATAAAGCATCTCGTAAGGTGGCATCCCGATACTAGTATGATAACTATTATTGTACGAGAATTCCACCAAAGGTAAGTGCTCATCCCAACTACCACCGAAATCAATAATACACGCCCGCAACATGTCCTCCAATGTTTGATTCGTACGTTTGGTTTGACCGTCCGTTTGAGGATGATACGCCGTGCTCAATTTCAATTGTGTACCCATATCCTCATGAAACTTTTCCCAAAATCGAGATGTAAAACGAGTATCTCGATCTGAAATAATAGATATAGGAACGCCATGTCGAGCGACTACCTCTTTGATAAACAATTTAGCCAAAGTCTCTGATGATATTGCTTCCCGAATGGGAAGAAACAAGGCACTTTTCGTCAATCGATCAACTATCACCCAAATCGAATCAAATTGGGTTCTCGCCATTTTAGGTAACTTTGTGATGAAATCCATGGTAATGTGCTCCCATTTCCATTTCGAGATTTCTAACGGTTGTAACTTACCATACGGCTTTTGGTGCTCGGCCTTAACTTGCAAACACGTGACGCATTGCTCAACATACTTTACAACATCACGTTTCATGCCCGGCCACCAATAATATTTTCTCAAATCAAGATACATTTTCGTCGCGCCCGGATGAATGGAATACTTTGACTTATGTGCTTCATCAAGTAGCACTCGTCGATAATCCCCCATCTTAGGCACCCACACTCTTCCTTGAAAAGACAACAAACCACGCGATCCCATAGTAATAAATTCCGATTGCCCCACAATTCGTTCCGCATGCTTGTTGTGAACGTAAGCTTCAATTTGAATCACACCAAGTTTTTCAAGAAAATCGTTAGTAATAATCATACGTAACAATCCCAATCGTAACGCCGGGTGATGACTCTTTCGACTTAACGCATCCGCGACCACATTCGCCTTGCCCGGATGATAAAGTATCTCACAATCGTAGTCTTTCACCACATCCATCCATCTACATTGACGATAATTCAAATCCCTTTGATCAAAAAGATGTTTCAAACTCTTGTGATCCGAATAAATCGTACACTTGACACCATACAAGTAATGGCGCCAAATTTTTAACGCATGAACAACCGCCGCTAACTCAAGATCATGAGTCGGATATCTCGTTTCGTGTTCCTTTAATTGTCGAGAGGCATAAGCGATGACTTTACCTCTTTGCATTAGAACACACCCGAGCCCATTTAAAGAAGCATCACAATAAACCATCATGTCTTCCACACCTTTCGGCAACACTAACACCGGAGCTTGACATAACTTCTCTTTCAACAATCGAAAAGCAATTTCTTGCTCGTTCTCCCAATTAAAACTTGCGTTCTTTCTTGTCAATTTCGTCAATGGAGAAGCGATCTTAGAAAAGTCTTGGATAAACCGACGATAATAACCGGCCAATCCGAGAAAACTTCGGATTTCCGTAGGCGTAGTCGGTCGCCCCCAACTCTTTACCGTCTCTATCTTCCCCGGATCTACTTGAATACCATTTTTGTTCACAATGTGGCCAAGGAATTGAACTTCCCTTAGCCAAAATTCACATTTGGAGAATTTAGCATACAACCTCTCCTTCCACAACGTCTTTAACACACTCCGCAAATGATGTTCATGTTCCTTCATACTCTTCGAATAGACAAGTATGTCGTCGATGACCACAATTACCGACTTGTCCAACATAGGTTGGCACACTCGGTTCATAAGATCCATGAATGTCGCCGGTGCATTCGTAAGTCCAAAAGGCATAACTACGAATTCAAAATGCCCATAACGCGTTCGAAAAGCTGTTTTCTCGATGTCTTCCTCACGGACCCTCATTTGGTGGTAGCCGGACCGTAGGTCAATTTTAGAGAAATACGTTTCACCTTGGAGTTGGTCGAACAAATCGTCAATCCTAGGCAATGGATAACGATTCTTGATCGTCACTTTGTTCAACTCCCGATAATCGATGCACATCCGCATACTACTATCTTTCTTCTTTACGAATAAAACCGGAGCGCCCCATGGCGAAGCACTCGGTCGAATGAAACCCTTCTCAAGCAACTCTTGGGTTTGATTTAACAACTCTTGCATTTCTGTTGGTGCTAAACGATAAGGAGTTTTAGCAATGGGGGTAGCCCCCGGAACCAACTCAATGCAAAATTTAACTTGTCTTTCCGCCGGAACACCCGGTAACTCATCCGAAAAAACGTCTTCAAATTCATTCACCACCGGAATTTCACGAATGGGTGGTGGCTCATCACGAGTATCAACAACATGGGTAAGAAAAGCCATGCCACCACCAACCAGAAAATGAAGTGCCCTTGCAAAAGTGCATACCGGCACAAGTCTTTTTCGTTTATCGCCATGAATAATTAACTCTCCCCCACTAGGGGTCTTCACTCGAATAGATTTTTTATGGCATGAAATATCGGCTCTATTATGATCAAGCCAATCCATACCAACAACGATATCAAAATCACCCAAAGTCATTGGGATGAGATCGATTTTAAAGTATTCGACACCAAACACAACATTACAATTTTTACACACATCAACCACTAGCACCGTCTTGCCATCCGCTATTTCAACTTTTACCGGACGACTTAACTTAGCTAACGGTTTATTAAGTTTAGGCACAAATTTTGGTGACACAAACGACAAGTTTGCACCACTATCAAAGAGTATCCTTGCCGGATTGGAATTAACCATGAAAGTACCTGAGACAACTTCGCTAGATTGCTTGGCCTCCTCATTGGTCATCAAATAATTTCGACCCCTAGCCGTACCTGCCGCCTTTTCTAATCGCTTAACATTATCGTTGCGCAATTCGGGACACTCCGGCCTCTTGTGCCCCTCTTTGTTACAATTAAAACAAACAATTTTGTTGGAAGATGAGTTCGTACAATCACGGGCCAAGTGCCCTTGTCGACCACAATTGTAGCACGTGGGCCCAAAATTCTTAGAAGCCCCATTTTTCGCACTACCGACGCTCTCAGTCACACTCTTGTTCTTCTTGTTCGAGTGGCTAGTAGCTTCAAATTTTCGTTTGCCAAAGGTGAAGTCACTCTTTCTTGGAGCAAGCTGAAATGTCCCGTTCTTATTGATTAAAAACGTTCCATATTAATTGATTTCGTTGCGAGGTTTTGACCTCTATATGAGACGTTTTTCAAAGACTGCATTCATTTTAAAACAAACCATAACCTTTATTTCATCAATAAAGGTTTAAAAAGCTTTACGTAGATTATCAAATAATGATAATCTAAAATATCCTGTTTACACACGACCATTACATAATGGTTTACAATACAAATATGTTACAACAAAATAAGTTTCTTGAATGCAGTTTTTACACAATATCATACAAGCATGGACTCCAAATCTCGTCCTTATTTAAGTATGCGACAGCGGAAGCTCTTAATAATCACCTGAGAATAAACATGCTTAAAACGTCAACAAAAATGTTGGTGAGTTATAGGTTTAACCTATATATATCAAATCGTAACAATAGACCACAAGATTTCATATTTCAATACACATCCCATACATAGAGATAAAAATCATTCATATGGTGAACACCTGGTAACCGACATTAACAAGATGCATATATAAGAATATCCCCATCATTCCGGGACACCCTTCGGATATGATATAAATTTCGAAGTACTAAAGCATCCGGTACTTTGGATGGGGTTTGTTAGGCCCAATAGATCTATCTTTAGGATTCGCGTCAATTAGGGTGTCTGTTCCCTAATTCTTAGATTACCAGACTTATTAAAAAGGGGCATATTCGATTTCGATAATTCAACCATAGAATGTAGTTTCACGTACTTGTGTCTATTTTGTAAATCATTTATAAAACCTGCATGTATTCTCATCCCAAAAATATTAGATTTTAAAAGTGGGACTATAACTCACTTTCACAGATTTTTACTTCGTCGGGAAGTAAGACTTGGCCACTGGTTGATTCACGAACCTATAACAATATATACATATATATCAAAGTATGTTCAAAATATATTTACAACACTTTTAATATATTTTGATGTTTTAAGTTTATTAAGTCAGCTGTCCTCGTTAGTAACCTACAACTAGTTGTCCACAGTTAGATGTACAAAAATAAATCGATAAATATTATCTTGAATCAATCCACGACCCAGTGTATACGTATCTCAGTATTGATCACAACTCAAACTATATATATTTTGGAATCAACCTCAACCCTGTATAGCTAACTCCAACATTCACATATAGAGTGTCTATGGTTGTTCCGAAATATATATAGATGTGTCGACATGATAGGTCGAAACATTGTATACGTGTCTATGGTATCTCAAGATTACATAATATATAATACAAGTTGATTAAGTTATGGTTGGAATAGATTTGTTACCAATTTTCACGTAGCTAAAATGAGAAAAATTATCCAATCTTGTTTTACCCATAACTTCTTCATTTTAAATCCGTTTTGAGTGAATCAAATTGCTATGGTTTCATATTGAACTCTATTTTATGAATCTAAACAAAAAAAGTATAGGTTTCTAGTCGGAAAAATAAGTTACAAGTCGTTTTTGTAAAGGTAGTCATTTCAGTCGAAAGAACGACGTCTAGATGACCATTTTAGAAAACATACTTCCACTTTGAGTTTAACCATAATTTTTGGATATAGTTTCATGTTCATAATAAAAATCATTTTCTCAGAATAACAACTTTTAAATCAAAGTTTATCATAGTTTTTAATTAACTAACCCAAAACAGCCCGCGGTGTTACTACGACGGCGTAAATCCGGTTTTACGGTGTTTTTCGTGTTTCCAGGTTTTAAATCATTAAGTTAGCATATCATATAGATATAGAACATGTGTTTAGTTGATTTTAAAAGTCAAGTTAGAAGGATTAACTTTTGTTTGCGAACAAGTTTAGAATTAACTAAACTATGTTCTAGTGATTACAAGTTTAAACCTTTGAATAAGATAGCTTTATATGTATGAATTGAATGATGTTATGAACATCATTACTACCTTAAGTTCCTTGGATGAACCTACTGGAAAAGAGAAAAATGGATCTAGCTTCAATGGATCCTTGGATGGCTCAAAGTTCTTGAAGCAAAATCATGACACGAAAACAAGTTCAAGTAAGATCATCACTTGAAATAAGATTGTTATAGTTATAGAAATTGAACCAAAGTTTGAATATGATTATTACCTTGTATTAGAATGATAACCTACTGTAAGAAAAAAAAGATTTCTTGAGGTTGGATGATCACCTTACAAGATTGGAAGTGAGCTAGCAAACTTGAAAGTATTCTTGATTTTATGAAACTAGAACTTTTGGAATTTATGAAGAACACTTAGAACTTGAAGATAGAACTTGAGAGAGTTCAATTAGATGAAGAAAATTGAAGAATGAAAGTGTTTGTAGGTGTTTTTGGTCGTTGGTGTATGGATTAGATATAAAGGATATGTAATTTTGTTTTCATGTAAATAAGTCATGAATGATTACTCATATTTTTGTAATCTTATGAGATATTTCATGCTAGTTGTCAAATGATGGTTCCCACATGTGTTAGGTGACTCACATGGGCTACTAAGAGCTGATCATTGGAGTGTATATACCAATATTACATACATCTAAAAGCTGTGTATTGTACGAGTACGAATACGGGTGCATACGAGTAGAATTGTTGATGAAACTGAACGAGAATGTAATTGTAAGCATTTTTGTTAAGTAGAAGTATTTTGATAAGTGTATTGAAGTCTTTCAAAAGTGTATAAATACATATTAAAACACTACATGTATATACATTTTAACTGAGTCGTTAAGTCATCGTTAGTCGTTACATGTAAGTGTTGTTTTGAAACCTTTAGGTTAACGATCTTGTTAAATGTTGTTAACCCAATGTTTATAATATTAAAAGAGATTTTAAATTATTATATTATCATGATATTATGATGTACGAATATCTCTTAATATGATATATATACATTAAATGTCGTTACAACGATAAACGTTACATATATGTCTCGTTTCAAAATCATTAAGTTAGTAGTCTTGTTTTTACATATGTAGTTCATTGTTAATATAATTAATGATATGTTTACTTATCATAATATCATGTTAACTATATATATAACCATATATATGTCATCATATAGTTTTTTTTACAAGTTTTAACGTTCGTGAATCACCTGTCAACTTGGGTGGTCAATTGTCTATATGAAACCTATTTCAATTAATCAAGTCTTAACAAGTTTGATTGCTTAACATGTTGGAAACATTTAATCATGTAAATATCAATCTCAATTAATATATATAAACATGGAAAAGTTCGGGTCACTACAGTACCTACCCGTTAAATAAATTTCGTCCCGAAATTTTAAGCTGTTGAAGGTGTTGACGAATCTTCTGGAAATAGATGCGGGTATTTCTTCTTCATCTGATCTTCATGCTCCCAGGTGAACTCGGGTCCTCTACGAGCATTCCATCGAACCTTAACAATTGGTATCTTGTTTTGCTTAAGTCTTTTAACCTCACGATCCATTATTTCGACGGGTTCTTCGATGAATTGAAGTTTTTCATTGATTTGGATTTCATCTAACGGAATAGTGAGATCTTCTTTAGCAAAACATTTCTTTAAATTCGAGACGTGGAAAGTGTTATGTACAGCCGCGAGTTGTTGAGGTAACTCTAGTCGGTAAGCTACTGGTCCGATACGATCAATAATCTTGAATGGTCCAATATACCTTGGATTTAATTTCCCTCGTTTACCAAATCGAACAACGCCTTTCCAAGGTGCAACTTTAAGCATGACCATCTCTCCAATTTCAAATTCTATATCTTTTCTTTTAATGTCAGCGTAGCTCTTTTGTCGACTTTGGGCGGTTTTCAACCGTTGTTGAATTTGGATGATCTTCTCGGTAGTTTCTTGTATAATCTCCGGACCCGTAATCTGTCTATCCCCCACCTCACTCCAACAAATCGGAGACCTGCACTTTCTACCATAAAGTGCTTCAAACGGCGCCATCTCAATGCTTGAATGGTAGCTGTTGTTGTAGGAAAATTCTGCTAACGGTAGATGTCGATCCCAACTGTTTCCGAAATCAATAACACATGCTCGTAGCATGTCTTCAAGCGTTTGTATCGTCCTTTCGCTCTGCCCATCAGTTTGTGGATGATAGGCAGTACTCATGTCTAGACGAGTTCCTAATGCTTGCTGTAATGTCTGCCAGAATCTTGAAATAAATCTGCCATCCCTATCAGAGATAATAGAGATTGGTATTCCATGTCTGGAGACGACTTCCTTCAAATACAGTCGTGCTAACTTCTCCATCTTGTCATCTTCTCTTATTGGTAGGAAGTGTGCTGATTTGGTGAGACGATCAACTATTACCCAAATAGTATCAAAACCACTTGCAGTCCTTGGCAATTTAGTGATGAAATCCATGGTAATGTTTTCCCATTTCCATTCCGGGATTTCGGGTTGTTGAAGTAGACCTGATGGTTTCTGATGCTCAGCTTTGACCTTAGAACACGTCAAACATTCTCCTACGTATTTAGCAACATCGGCTTTCATACCCGGCCACCAAAAATGTTTCTTGAGATCCTTGTACATCTTCCCCGTTCCAGGATGTATTGAGTATCTGGTTTTATGAGCTTCTCTAAGTACCATTTCTCTCATATCTCCAAATTTTGGTACCCAAATCCTTTCAGCCCTATACCGGGTTCCGTCTTCCCGAATATTAAGATGCTTCTCCGATCCTTTGGGTATTTCATCCTTTAAATTTCCCTCTTTTAAAACTCCTTGTTGCGCCTCCTTTATTTGAGTAGTAATGTTATTATGAATCATTATATTCATAGATTTTACTCGAATGGGTTCTCTGTCCTTCCTGCTCAAGGCATCGGCTACCACATTTGCCTTCCCCGAGTGGTAACGAATCTCAAAGTCGTAATCATTCAATAATTCAATCCACCTATGCTGCCTCATATTCAGTTGTTTCTGATTAAATATGTGTTGAAGACTTTTGTGGTCGGTATATATAATACTTTTGACCCCATATAAGTAGTGCCTCCAAGTCTTTAATGCAAAAACAACCGCGCCTAATTCCAAATCATGCGTCGTATAATTTTGTTCGTGAATCTTCAATTGTCTAGACGCATAAGCAATCACCTTCGTTCGTTGCATTAATACACAACCGAGACCTTGCTTTGATGCATCACAATAAATCACAAAATCATCATTCCCTTCAGGCAATGACAATATAGGTGCCGTAGTTAGCTTTTTCTTCAATAACTGAAACGCTTTCTCTTGTTCATCATTCCATTCAAATTTCTTCCCTTTATGCGTTAATGCAGTCAAGGGTTTTGCTATTCTGGAAAAGTCTTGGATGAACCTTCTGTAGTAACCAGCTAGTCCTAAAAACTGGCGTATGTGTTTCGGAGTTTTCGGGGTTTCCCACTTTTCAACAGTTTCTATCTTTGCCGGATCCACCTTAATACCTTCTTTGTTCACTATGTGACCGAGGAATTGAACTTCTTCCAACCAAAATGCACACTTTGAAAACTTAGCGTACAATTCTTCCTTCCTCAATACTTCTAACACCTTTCTCAAATGTTCACCGTGTTCTTGGTCATTCTTTGAGTAAATAAGTATGTCATCAATGAAAACAATGACAAACTTGTCAAGGTATGGTCCACACACTCGGTTCATAAGGTCCATGAACACAGCTGGTGCATTAGTTAAACCAAACGGCATGACCATAAACTCGTAATGACCGTAACGTGTTCTGAAAGCAGTCTTTGGAATATCATCTTCTTTCACCCGCATTTGATGATACCCGGAACGTAAGTCAATCTTTGAATAAACAGACGAGCCTTGTAGTTGATCAAATAAGTCGTCGATTCTCGGTAGTGGGTAGCGGTTCTTGATGGTAAGTTTGTTCAACTCTCGGTAGTCGATACACAACCTGAATGTACCATCTTTCTTCTTGACAAACAAAACAGGAGCTCCCCACGGTGATGTGCTTGGTCGAATGAAACCACGCTCTAAAAGTTCTTGTAATTGGCTTTGCAGTTCTTTCATCTCGCTGGGTGCGAGTCTGTAAGGAGCACGAGCTATTGGTGCAGCTCCTGGTACAAGATCTATTTGAAATTCAACGGATCGATGTGGGGGTAATCCCGGTAATTCTTTCGGAAATACATCGGGAAATTCTTTTGCAATGGGAACATCATTGATGCTCTTTTCTTCAGTTTGTACTTTCTCGACGTGTGCTAGAACAGCATAGCAACCTTTTCTTATTAGTTTTTGTGCCTTCAAATTACTAATAAGATGTAGCTTCGTGTTGCCCTTTTCTCCGTACACCATTAAGGGTTTTCCTTTTTCTCGTATAATGCGAATTGCATTTTTGTAACAAACGATCTCCGCTTTCACTTCTTTCAACCAGTCCATACCGATTATCACATCAAAACTCCCTAACTCTACTGGTATCAAATCAATCTTAAATGTTTCGCTAACCAGTTTAATTTCTCGATTCCGACATATATTATCTGCTGAAATTAATTTACCATTTGCTAATTCGAGTAAAAATTTACTATCCAAAGGCGTCAATGGACAACTTAATTTAGCACAAAAATCTCTACTCATATAGCTTCTATCCGCACCCGAATCAAATAAAACGTAAGCAGATTTATTGTCAATAAGAAACGTACCCGTAACAAGCTCCGGGTCTTCCTGTGCCTCTACCGCATTAATATTGAAAACTCTTCCACGGCCTTGTCCATTCGTGTTCTCCTGGTTCGGGCAATTTCTAATAATGTGGCCTGGTTTTCCACATTTATAACAAACTACATTGGCATAACTTGCTCCGACACTACTTGCTCCGCCATTACTCGTTCCGACACCATTTGTTCCTTTCGTTCTATTAACCCCTGGTCCGTAGACCTCACACTTCGCCGCGCTATGACCATTTCTTTTACACTTGTTGCAAAATTTGGTGCAGAACCCCGAGTGATTCTTTTCACACCTTTGGCATAGCTGCTTCTGATTGTTGTTGTTGTTGTTGCGATTATTATTGTTGTTGGGATGATTGTTGTAGTTGCTGTTGTTGTTGTTGTTGTTGTTGGGCCGTTTGTTGTAGTTGCGATTGATGTTGCGATTGTTGGGATAATTGTTGCGATTATTGTTGTAATTGCTGTTGTTGTTGTATTGGTGATTCTTATCACCGTTTTCCTCCCACTTTCTTTTGACTTGCTTCACATTGGCCTCTTCAGCAGTCTGTTCTTTAATTCTTTCTTCAATCTGGTTCACTAGTTTGTGAGCCATTCTACATGCCTGTTGTATGGAGGCGGGCTCGTGTGAACTTATATCTTCTTGGATTCTTTCCGGTAATCCTTTCACAAACGCGTCGATCTTCTCTTCCTCATCTTCGAATGCTCCCGGACACAATAGGCACAATTCTGTGAATCGTCTTTCGTACGTGGTAATATCAAATCCTTGGGTTCGTAACCCTCTAAGTTCTGTCTTGAGCTTATTGACCTCGGTTCTGGGACGGTACTTCTCGTTCATCAAGTGCTTGAATGCTGACCACGGTAGTGCGTACGCATCATCTTGTCCCACTTGCTCTAGATAGGTATTCCACCATGTTAACGCAGAACCTGTGAAGGTATGCGTAGCGTACTTCACTTTGTCCTCTTCAGTACACTTACTTATGGCAAACACCGATTCAACCTTCTCGGTCCACCGTTTCAATCCGATCGGTCCTTCGGTTCCATCAAATTCCAAAGGTTTGCAGGCAGTGAATTCTTTGTAGGTGCATCCTACACGATTTCCTGTACTGCTAGATCCAAGGTTATTGTTGGTATGTAGCGCAGCCTGTACTGCGGCTATGTTTGAAGCTAGAAAAGTACGGAATTCCTCTTCATTCATATTCACGGTGTGTCGAGTAGTCGGTGCCATTTCCTTCAAAATAGTTAAATGGAACAAGTTAATCATACAGAATATTAAGAGTAGTTAATAGTATTTCGTAGCATAATATGAACTCATTTATAAAAGCTTTTTCTTCATATTAGCGTTTTATAAGTTTAAATTCGGGTAGTACCTACCCGTTAAGTTCATACTTAGTAGCTAATATACAATTCAACTACTACAATTCTATATGAAAAACTGATTATAATAATATTTCGCGTTCAAACTTTTATACAATATTTTTCAAACTTACAATACCGCTTATTTTACATAAAGCATGAAATATAGCACACAATAACTTTGATACAAGATAGTTGTGAAGACAATTCTAGCTAGTACACAAGTCGTTCAGCAAAGGCAATAAAGACACGTAATTCATACGTCCAGAAACAAGTCATGCATTCTGGTTTTACTAGGACTACTTCCCATCCTTGGTCTTGTGCAACATAACCGTTATGGCCGTTGATAAGACAGCGTGTTGTAACGTCATCAAAGGGACGAGGGTTACGTAATGTCCAACAGTCCCGTAATAATCTAAAAACCTCATTTCTTACCCCAATTACCGACTCCGTCACTTGTGGAAACGTTTTGTTTAATAGTTGTAGCCCGATGTTCTTGTTCTCACTTTGGTGAGAAGCGAACATTACTAATCCGTAAGCATAACATGCTTCTTTATGTTGCATGTTAGCCGCTTTTTCTAAATCACGAAGTCCAATATTCGGATATATTGAGTCAAAATAATTTCTTAACCCGTTGCGTAAAATAGCATTTGGGTTCCCCGCAATATATGCGTCAAAGTAAACACATCGTAACTTATGGGTTTCCCAATGTGATATCCCCCATCTTTCAAACGAAAGTCTCTTATAAACCAAGACATTCTTGGAACGTTCTTCGAATGTCTTACAAACTGATCTCGCCTTAAATAGTTGTGCCGAAGAATTCTGGCCGACTCTAGACAAGATTTCATCAATCATGTCTCCGGGTAGGTCTCTTAAAATATTGGGTTGTCTATCCATTTTGTGTTTTTAAACTGTAAAATAGACAAGAGTTAGATTCATAAAAAAAATACTTATTAATACAAGCAATTTTTACATATATCATAAAGCATAAGAACACTATATTCCATATATTACACCACACGAATACAACTATCTTATTCCGACTCGCTCGTTTCTTCTTCTTCGGTTTTGGTTCGTTTTGCCAAGTTTCTAGGGATATATGATGTTCCCCTAATACGAGCCGTCGTTGTCCACATTGGTTTAGAAAAACCTGGTGGTTTAGAGGTTCCCGGGTCATTGTTACAACTTAAGGACTTCGGGGGTTGACGATACATATAAAGTTCATCGGGGTTGGAATTAGATTTCTCTATTTTTATGCCCTTTCCCTTATTATTTTCTTTTGCCTTTTTAAATTCAGTTGGGGTAATTTCTATAACATCATCGGAATTCTCGTCGGAATCCGATTCATCGGAGAATTGGTAATCCTCCCAATATTTTGCTTCCTTGGCGGAAACACCATTGACCATAATTAACTTTGGTCGGTTGGTTGAGGATTTTCTTTTACTTAACCGTTTTATTATTTCCCCCACCGGTTCTATTTCTTCATCCGGTTCCGATTCTTCTTCCGGTTCCGATTCTTCTTCCGGTTCCGACTCTTCTTCCGGTTCCTCTTCGGGAACTTGTGAATCAGTCCACAAATCATTCCAATTTACATTTGACTCTTCATTATTATTAGGTGAGTCAATGGGACTTGTTCTAGAGGTAGACATCTATCACATAATATCAAACACGTTAAGAGATTAATATATCACATAATATTCATATGTTAAAAATATATAGTTTCCAACAAAAATGTTAAGCAATCATTTTTAAAGAAAACACGGTCGAAGTCCAGACTCACTAATGCATCCTAACAAACTCGATAAGACACACTAATGCAAATTTTCTGGTTCTCTAAGACCAACGCTCGGATACCAACTGAAATGTCCCGTTCTTATTGATTAAAAACGTTCCATATTAATTGATTTCGTTGCGAGGTTTTGACCTCTATATGAGACGTTTTTCAAAGACTGCATTCATTTTAAAACAAACCATAACCTTTATTTCATCAATAAAGGTTTAAAAAGCTTTACGTAGATTATCAAATAATGATAATCTAAAATATCCTGTTTACACACGACCATTACATAATGGTTTACAATACAAATATGTTACAACAAAATAAGTTTCTTGAATGCAGTTTTTACACAATATCATACAAGCATGGACTCCAAATCTCGTCCTTATTTAAGTATGCGACAGCGGAAGCTCTTAATAATCACCTGAGAATAAACATGCTTAAAACGTCAACAAAAATGTTGGTGAGTTATAGGTTTAACCTATATATATCAAATCGTAACAATAGACCACAAGATTTCATATTTCAATACACATCCCATACATAGAGATAAAAATCATTCATATGGTGAACACCTGGTAACCGACATTAACAAGATGCATATATAAGAATATCCCCATCATTCCGGGACACCCTTCGGATATGATATAAATTTCGAAGTACTAAAGCATCCGGTACTTTGGATGGGGTTTGTTAGGCCCAATAGATCTATCTTTAGGATTCGCGTCAATTAGGGTGTCTGTTCCCTAATTCTTAGATTACCAGACTTATTAAAAAGGGGCATATTCGATTTCGATAATTCAACCATAGAATGTAGTTTCACGTACTTGTGTCTATTTTGTAAATCATTTATAAAACCTGCATGTATTCTCATCCCAAAAATATTAGATTTTAAAAGTGGGACTATAACTCACTTTCACAGATTTTTACTTCGTCGGGAAGTAAGACTTGGCCACTGGTTGATTCACGAACCTATAACAATATATACATATATATCAAAGTATGTTCAAAATATATTTACAACACTTTTAATATATTTTGATGTTTTAAGTTTATTAAGTCAGCTGTCCTCGTTAGTAACCTACAACTAGTTGTCCACAGTTAGATGTACAGAAATAAATCGATAAATATTATCTTGAATCAATCCACGACCCAGTGTATACGTATCTCAGTATTGATCACAACTCAAACTATATATATTTTGGAATCAACCTCAACCCTGTATAGCTAACTCCAACATTCACATATAGAGTGTCTATGGTTGTTCCGAAATATATATAGATGTGTCGACATGATAGGTCGAAACATTGTATACGTGTCTATGGTATCTCAAGATTACATAATATATAATACAAGTTGATTAAGTTATGGTTGGAATAGATTTGTTACCAATTTTCACGTAGCTAAAATGAGAAAAATTATCCAATCTTGTTTTACCCATAACTTCTTCATTTTAAATCCGTTTTGAGTGAATCAAATTGCTATGGTTTCATATTGAACTCTATTTTATGAATCTAAACAAAAAAAGTATAGGTTTCTAGTCGGAAAAATAAGTTACAAGTCGTTTTTGTAAAGGTAGTCATTTCAGTCGAAAGAACGACGTCTAGATGACCATTTTAGAAAACATACTTCCACTTTGAGTTTAACCATAATTTTTGGATATAGTTTCATGTTCATAATAAAAATCATTTTCTCAGAATAACAACTTTTAAATCAAAGTTTATCATAGTTTTTAATTAACTAACCCAAAACAGCCCGCGGTGTTACTACGACGGCGTAAATCCGGTTTTACGGTGTTTTTCGTGTTTCCAGGTTTTAAATCATTAAGTTAGCATATCATATAGATATAGAACATGTGTTTAGTTGATTTTAAAAGTCAAGTTAGAAGGATTAACTTTTGTTTGCGAACAAGTTTAGAATTAACTAAACTATGTTCTAGTGATTACAAGTTTAAACCTTTGAATAAGATAGCTTTATATGTATGAATTGAATGATGTTATGAACATCATTACTACCTTAAGTTCCTTGGATGAACCTACTGGAAAAGAGAAAAATGGATCTAGCTTCAATGGATCCTTGGATGGCTCAAAGTTCTTGAAGCAAAATCATGACACGAAAACAAGTTCAAGTAAGATCATCACTTGAAATAAGATTGTTATAGTTATAGAAATTGAACCAAAGTTTGAATATGATTATTACCTTGTATTAGAATGATAACCTACTGTAAGAAAAAAAAGATTTCTTGAGGTTGGATGATCACCTTACAAGATTGGAAGTGAGCTAGCAAACTTGAAAGTATTCTTGATTTTATGAAACTAGAACTTTTGGAATTTATGAAGAACACTTAGAACTTGAAGATAGAACTTGAGAGAGTTCAATTAGATGAAGAAAATTGAAGAATGAAAGTGTTTGTAGGTGTTTTTGGTCGTTGGTGTATGGATTAGATATAAAGGATATGTAATTTTGTTTTCATGTAAATAAGTCATGAATGATTACTCATATTTTTGTAATCTTATGAGATATTTCATGCTAGTTGTCAAATGATGGTTCCCACATGTGTTAGGTGACTCACATGGGCTGCTAAGAGCTGATCATTGGAGTGTATATACCAATATTACATACATCTAAAAGCTGTGTATTGTACGAGTACGAATACGGGTGCATACGAGTAGAATTGTTGATGAAACTGAACGAGAATGTAATTGTAAGCATTTTTGTTAAGTAGAAGTATTTTGATAAGTGTATTGAAGTCTTTCAAAAGTGTATAAATACATATTAAAACACTACATGTATATACATTTTAACTGAGTCGTTAAGTCATCGTTAGTCGTTACATGTAAGTGTTGTTTTGAAACCTTTAGGTTAACGATCTTGTTAAATGTTGTTAACCCAATGTTTATAATATTAAAAGAGATTTTAAATTATTATATTATCATGATATTATGATGTACGAATATCTCTTAATATGATATATATACATTAAATGTCGTTACAACGATAAACGTTACATATATGTCTCGTTTCAAAATCATTAAGTTAGTAGTCTTGTTTTTACATATGTAGTTCATTGTTAATATAATTAATGATATGTTTACTTATCATAATATCATGTTAACTATATATATAACCATATATATGTCATCATATAGTTTTTTTTACAAGTTTTAACGTTCGTGAATCACCTGTCAACTTGGGTGGTCAATTGTCTATATGAAACCTATTTCAATTAATCAAGTCTTAACAAGTTTGATTGCTTAACATGTTGGAAACATTTAATCATGTAAATATCAATCTCAATTAATATATATAAACATGGAAAAGTTCGGGTCACTACACAAGCGACTCAAAACCCTTAGCGATATCAAATAGCTCATCAAAAGTCTTCGCCGAATTCCTACTAATCCTTTCTTGATAGTTATCATTCAAGGTTCGGTAGAAATCTTCTTTTAACATGTGATCGTTCCCGTCATACTCCGGGCAAAATTGGGTCTTTGATAAGAAAGTGGACTTGAGAGTGTTCAAATCCATTGACCCTTGCCTTAAAGTACGTAACTCGTCCTTAAGCTTTGAAAGATCGGCCGAAGTTCGGTACTCCTTGAAAAATTCCTCTTTAAACTCGTCCCACGTTAAACTCATACTTTGTTCTTCGCCATAAAGTCAAATTTTTGCATCCCACCACAACTTGGCATCAACCCTCATCATGCTACTACCAAACCTCGTCTTTTTATCGAGAGGGCACTCACTAGTACGGAAAGCCCCCTCCATATCGGAGATCCATCGAGTACTATTTAGTGGGTCTCGTTCACCTTCAAAGGTTGGAGGTTGAGCATCTTTGAAGTTTTTATAGTGGAAGTCTCGTCTTCCCGCGTTATCCTCTTTAAGAACAATCTTAACTTGTTCCTTGACTAGATTGACTACTTGCTCGTCAATCGAATCCAAGAACATCTTCTTAACAACCTTTAAGAAGGCCTCATGACGCCTTTGCATAATGACCTCAACCTTGGCCGTAAACTCAACATCCTCGTTCGAACCCCCTTCATTGATCTTGGGTCCGTTTCTCGTCTTCATACTATAAAACAGAAATGGTTAAGCAACGGACGAGAAAACCTAACACATATGAATGTACATATACACCATACTACCCCATCTTGCTCAACAATCGTCGTACATCGCTTGTTTGACACGATTTGAACCCGTAACAATGGTAGCTAATCATTGTTACGCGAGCACGTCGCATTTACTTGCTAGTACAACGTCTATCTTGCTTGATGATTGCTAACACAACACAAAAAAATTAGCGCAAGGTTAGTTCACATAAACCTAAGCACTAATCAACTCCCGGTCCGACCCGTCTCCTACAAGTCCCGCATAAAGCGCATACACAAATAAATCTAAGTCTAGGCACCTATCTCAAGTCGCCTAAATCCCTTAGACCATGCTCTGATACCACTTGTAACGACCCAACCCAATATACAATCGAACACGTGTAATAAATTTTTTTTTTATTTATTTTACAGTGGAGTGCGCCACGCGCACACCCCAGGGTACGCGGAGCGCATAGGCCCACATTCAGTTCTGTCCGATTTCGTCAATTTTCAATTAAAGATCTCCCACTTCCTGACATATTTAGACGAAACGCTTTTCACAATTTGTTATAATGGTTAAAACTCACACGATTCAATAATAAAATGAGTTTTACAAAACGGGGCCCACATCGGCCGTTTTACGAGTTTCATACAAAAGTTCGAGTTTCGACCGCACTAGTTTAAATTCCAAACGACACTATGAGCATGGTGTTTGGGGTTAAACTACCCAAATCTCGGTCAAACTCCAAAGCTATCACATCCCAAATGCGTCCCCTAAATAACAAGCGGGATCTCTAATCCAATCGAAGGCCCTTACCCTTGTCAATGCCGGAACCTATAAAAAGATAAACAACGAGAGGGTAAACAACGCTTAGTGAATGCAATAATTATACCCATATATATATAATATACCTACTTGCAATCACTTACACATATACCGCATACACGCTAGCAATACGATTAGCATACCATCTCAAGTACAAAGCTAATAATCTCCCACAAACCGCTACTACCGTATCAATAACATATAATCGACATAATATAATATGCTACAAAACAATACACAACCATGGTTAACCATTCTCGCGTCATGGTGCTACCGGCTCTTTGGTTCACACCATACGCATTTGTCATGATGCTACCTGCTCTTTGGTTCACATCACAACTCGAGTCATACTCACACTAGAGTGCTACCGGCTCTTTGGTTCACACTCTAACAACGCTAAGGAGCAACCTGCTCTTTGGTTCACACCCTAACAAATCGTGCTATAGCGCTACTGGCTCTTTGGTTCACACTATAACACACGTACTATGACGCTACCGGCTCTTTGGTTCACATCATAGCACGCTCGTACATACTATGGCACTACCGGCTCTTTGGTTCATACCATAGCATACAAATAAATACATTACATACATATGCATATAATCATTCCACCCTCCTTAACGATTTAGTGACGATTTACACCTCTACAAGCTTCAAAGCAAGGTACCTAATATAATAAGTACTCGATCAACAAACAAACTTGTTGAACTAAATACCAACACTTCATTCATGTGCATTTAATGACTTAAATGCATTAAATGCCCCATTTTCACCCAAAACCCCCCTTTAAGGGTCAAGACCATCATTAATCACTTAAAAGCTAGTGATTAAGGTCCAACAACACTAACCATTACACAACTAGGGTATTTCATGCCCATATTTCCCAATTAGGTCAATCATTAGCCCCTTGACTAATTTAAAGTCAACACACCCATTTCGGGTTATCTACTAACCCATCTAACACCCATTTACTAATTAACTAGATGTGCTAGTGATTAACTAACCAATTAGAACTCATAAACATCACTTAACATTTTGAAACCCTAGGTTAGTTACCATTGAGTCTTCTTGACTCCATCTTACCCAAGAACACCCAAAATCACCAAATATGGGTTTTATGTTCTTCATTTACCCAAACCCTAACCCTTACACAAAATCAAAGTAAGGAAATTAAAGTTAGAACATACCACTACAACCACAACGGAGCTAGAGAGGAGATGAACAACTTTAATACCCGCACTTTGGTCCGAGAACAACTTCTTCCTCTTGTATTTAAGCTTTCTCTCTTAAGAATCACACACTCTCTCTCAAATTAAAGTGATATGGATATGGTAGTTGAAAATGGAGTTAATGATACTCCACAAACTGACCAACTGGCCTTTAACTCGTCCACAAGTGAAATTACCAAAAAGCCCATCAAAATATCTCATTAAAACAGCAAAAGCCCGGCTACAGTAGGGAGTGCGCGGCGCGCACTAAGCTCAGATTGCTCTCTGACTTCTGTTTAACTGCACAATCATTACCACACTTTATGTACTCTATATACTCTGCTGTATAATGAACATTAGGGTCTTACAAAATAACCACTAAAATACTTTTCAAATATAATTTTATTTGAAAATTTTTTTGGGACCCCATTGACTTTCCATCCTGGAATCGCCACTGAGTATGATGTGACAGGAGCAGATCTGGATGCACATGTATCATCAGGAATAGAAAGTGAGGCGTTTCTGGTCGGAGAAACAAAACCCAGCTGGGACCAGTTTCCAGAGTGTTGGGTGATAGTACTTCTTTGTTTTTCTGCATTTCTTCTATGCAATAAGGATCGTGTGAGTTATTTTTCGTTTATAATAAGTATTTGGGTATTTGAAGTTTTTTCAATATACGGTGCTTTCTTTCCACATTTCTGATAACGTCGCGTGTCTAAATTCAATTCCAATTCCGCCTGAATCCAATTGGATTCCATGAGCCAAACGGGGCCTAATTATCCATAGGTGGTTATCCTGTATCTACCTTGGAAGTGGTTCAGATACTGATAGCATTATATCTTGTTACTTCTTTACTTTTTCATATATATTTTCTGTTTATGTCTATATTACTTCAGCTGAATTTGAGCGTTGCAATACTGCCAATGTCAAAGGAGTTCAACTGGAACAGTGCTACAGTTGGTCTCATTCGGTCATCTGTCTTTTGGGCCTTAAAAAAAAAAAAAAAAAAAAAAAAAAAAAAAAAAAAACTTACTGCCTTGCAGTTAATTTCGGTTGTCAACCCCTATAGGGTAATGGCTAATATTTCCTCACAAGTCATAACTAACGAGACCTTCAAGTTGAGCTATGCGACTGTATGTGATACTTCAACATGATTTATCCCTTACGTTATATAACATCCTTAGCAATGCCTCAAAAGAACCTGTAACGACATTCCATGGAAACTTATATTATCAAAGACACCTGTCTGGGCTCTTATTGTATCGTACTTATGTTATAATTGGGGGAACATTATTCATCTAACATGGATGCCTACATACTATAACTAAATATGAAAAGTCTCATAAATATAGTCGTTCCTCGATTTTCTTCTTGCAGGTATTTGCTCGCTTCATATTATTATGGTGAGTCCTATCAAAAAGTTTTTTTACATAATGAATATGTTTAGCATCCATATTTGAAACTTGTCAAATTTGCCTAGTGTCAGTAACTGTGTATCCACCACTAAACAGCTTATATAAATTTCTTCATTCATTGTTTTGTAATGTAATATACACTAACAATCATATTTTCAGATGAACTGAGACATATGTACATCTGGTTGAATTTTTTTTCCAGGTGTTAAATATTAAACTTACTGAATCTGGACTATTGTGTGCGTTTCCATGGTAGGGACTATGGCCGTCTTTTCCAATATAGGAGGTTGGATTGCAGACACACTTGTTACCAGAGGTCTATATATCACGACTGTTCGGAAGGTAAACACATTGACTTGTAATACACTAAGTAAAACACCATATATCCTATGCTAAACATACGAACATAGTTGAAGAAACTAAAACTTTTCTTGAACTTGAATC
This sequence comes from Rutidosis leptorrhynchoides, assembly GCF_046630445.1. Lineage (NCBI taxonomy): Eukaryota > Viridiplantae > Streptophyta > Magnoliopsida > Asterales > Asteraceae > Rutidosis > Rutidosis leptorrhynchoides. The sequence continues at coordinate 127,862,842 of NC_092338.1, read as the reverse complement.
CACAATTCCATTTCATAGTTGATGGGATTATACAATTTTAAATGATTGTAGTGTTACCCAATTAAGACATCTTATTTCCTCATATAAATACCGTACATGTTAAGTAGTACTATTAAATTACCAAATTAAATAATTTAAAATAGCGCTAAACTACATATTGTTTGACACAATTCTACATAATTATTTGCTTTGTAGCCAACATGTAAGGTCAACTAAATTGATGTAAACGGCCACAAGATGCTTGGATAGGCCAAATACATCTAAGTTAAACAGAGAAACCTTATTCATTTATCCGTTTATCGGAGATCAACTAAATTGATGTAGAGATAGCTAGTGATCATATGTTCATACAGAAGTCTGCATGGTAGTAAGAAGCTCAATTTTTTTGGTTGCTTTCAATTTTTACCAATTACACTATTGTGATGATGATATTAACTCTTTTTAATAGGTTCTGATGCATTTTCACAATCTGGTCTCCACTCCAACCATCAAGACATTGGTCCCCCACTATGCGATTTATAATCTCTCTTTTTTGTACCATTTCTTCATTCATTATGAAAAAATTCTTGAATATTATATCGGTTACCTTAATATGATCTTGTAAACTGGTTAAGCTTATTGATAAAATATGATGCAAGTAATAACTACTCCAAGAAGGCTGATTTGGCAACTTTTAAATACTCCTTGGCTTAGTACCTTGTTTAAACCTAACTAATGGAAGCATATGTTGATTTCTATGCCAGGGAGTGTTGTTGGGGTTGTCAAACACAGCAGGAGTACTTGCTGGTGTCTTTGGTGCCACTGCAACTGGTTATAATTCAGAATGGTATGATCATTACGACTTGAAAATTAACCCTTAATTTGCTCACATATTCACTTTTGAGTGAATCAGCATCTTCATTCTGTGGTTAGATAATGTTACGAACTTATGATTATCTTATGGTCGGGTATGTGCTCACTAGAGATTAACATCGATAATGTTGTTATATCTAACAGGTTCTTTGGATGATGTGTTTAAATTGGCTGTCTTGTATGTCATTACTGCTTTTTCTCACCTTGGGACCTAGCCTGGCGCATCGTGCATCATGCCAGGCTGGAATACTGTAGTGACCCGAACTTTTCCATGATTATATATTAAATGAAAACTATATTTGCATGATTAAATGTTTCCAACATGTTAAGCAATCAAACTTGTTAAGACTTGATTTATTGAAATGAGTTTCATGTAGACAATTGACCACCCAAGTTGACCGGCGATTCACGAACGTTAAAACTTGTAAAAACAACATGATATATATATATATATATATATATATATATATATATATATATATATATATATATATATATATATATATATATATATATATATATATATATATATATAACATGATATTATGATGAGTAAGTATCTCACCAAGTACATTAACAATGAGTTATATACATAAAATGAAAGTAGTGAATTAAGAAACGCGAAACGATATATATAACGGCTATCGTTACAACAACGTCTTACTAAATACATATGTATCATGTTAAGATATTAATACACTATGTTTAACATCATGAAATGATAATTACATATATCATTAAGCGTATTAACAATGAACTACACGAGAAGATGAGACTACTAACTTAAGGATTTCAAAACAATACATATATGTAACGATTATCGTTGTAATAGTATTTTACACATATTTATATGATATTAAGATATATTAATACACCATGTTAACATGTTAACATAACAATTTAACATCTCATTTAAGTGTAATAACAATGGATCAATTACATTTAACAAGATCGTTAACTTAAAGGTTCCGAAACAACACTTACATATAACGACTAACAATGACTTAACGACTCAGTTAAATGTATATACATGTAGTGTATTAAGATGTATTAATACACTTTTGTAAGATTTCGTGACATATATCAAAGTACTTCTACTTAACAAAAATGCTTACAATTACATCCTCATTCATTTTCATCAATAATTCTACTCGTATGCACCCGTATTCGTACTCGTACAATACACAGCTTCTAAGATGTATATACTATTGGTATATACACTCAATCATCAGCTCCTTAGCAGCCCATGTGAGTCATTAAACATGTGGGAACCATCATTTGACAACTAGCATGAAATATCTCACAAAATTACAAAAAATATTATAAATCATTCATGAATTATTTACATGAAAACAAACTTACATATCCTTTATATCTAATCCATATACCAACGACCAAAAACACCTACAAACACTTTCATTCTTCAATTTTCTTCATCTAATTGATCTCTCTCAAGTTCTATCTTCAAGTTCTTAGTGTTCTTCATATATTCTATAAGTTCTAGTTTCATAAAATCAAGAATACTATCAAGTTTGCAAGATTACTTCCAAGCTTTCTAATCCAATCCAAGTATTCATCTAAGCTCAAGAAATCTTTCTTATTTACGGTAAGATATCTTTTTAATACAAGGTAATACTCATATTCAAACTTTGATTCAATTTCTATAACTATAACTATCTTATTTCGAGTGGAAATCTTACTTGAACTTGTTTTCGTGTCATGATTCTACTTCAAGAACTTTCAAGTCATCCAAGAATCCTTTTAAGCTAGATTAATTTTTGTCACTTCCAGTAGGTTTGCCTACTAAACTTGAGGTAGTAATGATATTCATAACATCATTCGATTCATATATATAAAACTATCTTATTCGAAGATTTGAACATGTAATCACTAGAACATAGTTTAGTTAATTCTAAACTTGTTCGCAAACAAAGTTAATCCTTCTAACTTGAATTTTAAAATCAACTAAACATATTTTATATATCTATATTATATGCTAACTTAATGATTTAAAACCTGGAAACACGAAGAACACCGTAAAACCGGACATACGCCGTCGTAGTGAAATCGGGGGCTGTTTTGGGTTAAAAAAATAAAAAGTATCTTAATCTTTGAATTGGAAGTTTGTTTTCTGGAAAAATGATATTACATATGAACATGATACTATATCCAAAAATCATGGTTAAACACAAAGTGGAAGTATGTTTTTCAAAATGGTCATCAAGATGTCGTTTTTTCGACGGAAATGACTACCTCTTTAAAAAATAACTTGTAACCTGTATTTTCGACTATAAACTTATACTTTTTCTGTTTAGTTTCATAAATTTCAGTTCATTATGAAACCATAGCAACTTGAATCACTCAAAACGGGTTTGAAACGAAGAAATGACATGTAAAACAAAATTGGATAAACTTGCTAGTTTTAGCTACGAAAATTTTGTAACAAATCTAGACTAAACATATCCTAACTAATTTATATTGTATTATACTTATTATGTAATCTTGGGATACCATAGACACATATACAATGTTTTGACATATCATATCGACCCATATATATATATTATTTGGAACAACCATAGACACTCTATATGCAGTAATGTTTGAGTTAGCTATACAGGGTTGAGATTGATTCCAAAAATATATATACTTTGAGTTATGATCTAGCCTGAGATGTATATACACTGGGTCGTGGATTGATTCAAGATATATATATATTGATTTATTTCTGTACATCTAACTGTGGACAACTAGTTGTAGGTTACTAACGAGGACTGCTAACTTAACAAACTTAAATCATAAAAATGTAATAAAAAATGTTGTGAATATATTCCGATCATAAATTGATATATATGTACATATTTGTTATACATTCGTGAATCGACCAGTGGCCAAGTCTTACTTTCCGACGAAGTAAAAATCTGTGAAAGTGAGTTATAGTCCCACTTTTTAAATCTAATATTTTTGGAATGAGAATACATGCAGTTTTATAAATATTTTACAAAATAGACACAAGTACTTGAAACTACATTCTATGGTTGAATTATTAAACCGAATATGCCCCTTTTTAGTCTGGTTATCTAAGAATTAGGGAACAGACACCCTAATTGACGCGAATCCTAAAGATAGATCTATTGGGCCCAACAAGCCCCATCCAAAGTACCGGATGCTTTAGTACTTCGAATTTATCATGTCCGAAGGGAGTCCCGGAATGATAGGGGATATTCTATATGCATCTTGTTAAGGTCGGTTACCAGATGTTCACCATATGAATGATTTTTATCTCTATGTAGTTCGCAAAATGCCTGATATGAGATGATGTTTATGAGAAATGAAATAAAAATCTTGTGGTCTATTAAATTAATGGAAATGATTGTTTATGATAAACTAATGAACTCACCAACCTTTTGGTTGACACTTGAAAGCATTTTTATTCTCAGGTATTAAAGAAATCTTCCGCTGTGCATTTTCTCATTTTAGAGATATTACTTGGAGTCATTCATGACATATTTCAAAAGACGTTGCATTCGAGTCGTTGAGTTTATCAAGATTATTATTAAGTCAATTATAGTTGAATATATTATGAAATGGTATGCATGCCGACAACTTTTGATGTAATGAAAGTTTGTCTTTTAAAAACGAATGCAATGTTTGTAAAATGTATCATATAGAGGTCAAGTACCTCGCGATGTAACCAAATATAATGTATTCGTCCAGATGAATTAGGACGAGTCGTTATAAATACCCTCGGTCCATGCGGCTGTTCTTTAGATATAGCAGGTTGAGTTTATTTGCAAGTCGAAAGTACTTGGCATCTCATTATTTTCAATATTTATATTTATTCTAATTCTAACTTGTTCACAGTGTATGTTTTACACGACTACATTTTTTTTGGCTAAAATAACGCTTACTATTAAAATTGGGATGCCTTCATCAATAAATGAAGGATCCAAAAAACTGATACAGCAAACTCGACGACCGTTAAGGCTCGAATAGAGTAAACTGTTAAGAACAAACCTAAAACTAGCTAACTCTATCCGAGCCCAAAACTCTAACGACCATAACATCAACCATGCCAAACAAACCAATGCTGTAATACAAATCGATACAACAATACAAGACAAATATTAATCGCAATAAACCTATAACGCATGCAACTAAAAACATGTAACTAGGAGGCGCCCTTACCATGTGCTATATATTCTTGTATGATGTTAAGACGCCAAATGTCTGTCCGTCAAATGCAACATGCCTTGTTACTGTTAAGAACCATATCATTTATATTTCTGTGTGTCCTCCAGTACATAGAACAAGGCCATATATATAGGCTAAACCCTAGCAATGATAAATGGGCTAAGCCCAACAATATAAGAAACATGGGCTAAATAATAATAACTAGTCTAACATCCCCCCGCAGTTGGAGCGGGAGGTCTCCGGATGCTCAAACTGGATCTGAATTCGTCAAACAGTGCAAATGGTAGACCTTTGGTGAAGATGTCGGCAAACTGATATCTGGATGGGACATGCAAAACTCGAACTTAGCCCTGGGCAACCAGGTCACCAACAAAATGAATATCGATCTCAATGTGCTTGGTCCGCTGATGTTGAACCGGGTTAGAGGCGAGATAGACAGAGCTGACATTATCACAGTAAACCAAAGTGGCAGTGGTAAGAGGGTAGTGTAACTCTCGAAGTAGATTACGGATCCAACAAGTCTCGGCAACAGCATTGGCAACCCCGCAATATTCTGCTTCAGCACTAGAACGAGATGGCGTGAGTTGCCGCTTATATGACCATGAGAGGAGGTTGTTGCCGAGAAAAACACAGTAGCCAGATGTAGAACATCTGGTGGTGGGGCAGCCATCCCAGTCGGCATCAGAGTAGGCAACCAGTGTGGTAGGAGAAAATGCATAAAGTTGTAGGCCAAGATCGGGGGTCCCCTGAACATACCGAATAATCCGTTTGAGAGCATGCATGTGTTGCTCTCGAGGATCGTGCATGAAGAGGCAAATCTGTTGAACGGCGTAGGAGATGTCCGGACGAGTAAATGTGAGATACTGTAATGCTCCCGCAAGACTCCGGTACAGAGTCGGGTCTTTCACCAAAGGGCCATGATTAGTAAGTTTGGCTCCCGGTTCGACCGGGGTCCTACAAGGCTGACAGGTAAGCATGCCTGCCCGCTCAATAATCTCTGCAGCATAATGTCTCTGAGATAAAAACATACAAGTGTCAGTACGCGTAGCGTTGATTCCGAGAAAGTAGTTCAAGGGGCCTAAGTCTGTCATAGCAAACTCTTTATGTAATGAGGTAATGATCCGCTGAAGTAAACATGCAGAAGATGCAGTCAACACAATATCATCAACATATAAGAGCAGATAGGTAGTATCAGATCCCTGACGATAAATAAATAGAGAAGTATCACAACGGCTTTGATGAAACCTAATCCGCTGAGCATATCCTGCAAAATGCTGAAACCATGCACGGGGAGCCTATTTGAGGCCGTATAGAGATTTCTGCAATAAGTAGACATGATCAGGATACCGAAGGTTCCAAAACCCTGGGGGCTGGTTGTAACAGACTCGTCCCACATCGGTGGGAGAGGAAAACAAAGCACTCCTTATAAGGATGTGGATACCTCTTCTGGTATGACGCGTTTTGAGGGTGTTTACCCGAGAAGCAAATCCGTGAGGTAGAAGTGCGATCCGGGGTTGTACTCATGCGCGGGTAGCCCGTCGGTGATCGGCTTGTGTCCAAAGCGGACAATATCATACTACGGGCTGATGGTGATGTTACTTATGGTATCAGAGCTGGGGCCCGCATCGATGTACACTGCGGGGACGCAGTGTCCCGAAGGGGGGGAGAGTTGTAACAGACTCGTCCCACATCGGTGGGAGAGGAAAACAAAGCACTCCTTATAAGGATGTGGATACCTCTTCTGGTATGACGCGTTTTGAGGGTGTTTACCCGAGAAGCAAATCCGTGAGGTAGAAGTGCGATCCGGGGTTGTACTCGTGCGCGGGTAGCCCGTCGGTGATCGGCTTGTGTCCAAAGTGGACAATATCATACTACGGGCTGATGGTGATGTTACTCTGGTGCATGTAGACAGTCTCAGAGAGCTGACCGTGAAGAAAGGCGTTCTTGACATCTAGCTGGTGAACGGGCCAGTGTCTGGAGACCGCCAAACTAAGAACTGTGCGTATCGTATCTGGTTTGACAACCGGGCTAAAAGTCTCATCACAAATAATGCCAACCTGCTGGCTTCGACTGTTAGCAACGAGTCGAGCCTTATACCTGCTCAAATTACCGTCTGCATTATACTTGTGCTTATATAGCCACATGGAGCAAACTATGTTCGTGTCTGATGGGCGAGGCACAAGTTTTCAAGTATTGTTGTTAATTAAAGCATTATATTCATCATTCATAGCTTGTTTCCAGTTAGGATTGTGAAGAGCTTCAGAGTAAGTTCGAGGAATGGGAGATATAACAGTCGTGTGAAGGTTGAGACGTTGAACCGGTTTAGTGGTACCAAGGCGGGTGCGGGTGATCATGGGGTGAGTGGAGAGAGAAGCAGAAGAAGATGTAGCCTCAGTAGGAGGAGGCTGTGGCTCCGAAATAGGGTGTGGTGGTGGTATGGGGTCGGTAGCCTCAGTAGGAGGAGGTTGTGGCTCCGGAATAGGATGAGGTGGAGGTGTGGTGCCGGTAGCCTCAGTAAGAGGAGGCTGTGTCTCTAGTGGTAGATGAAATGTTCGGGAAAAGAGATTTGGAGGAGGGTCCAGAAAGCCATATGATGGTGGTTGAGTGGGTGTCATGGAACCGAATGGGAAGCAGGTCTCATCAAAGTTGACATGTCGGGAGAGAATGATTTTGTTGGTGGTAAGATCCAGACAACGGTAACCCCGGTGATTGGAGGGGTACCCAAGAAAAATACAAGGAGTGGATCGAGGAGCAAGTTTGTTTGTGGTGGGAAGGTGAGGGTAGCAGAGACAACCGAAACTCGAAGAGTGGCGTAGTTGGGTTTTTGTTTGTATAGACGGAAGTGCGAGATGTCATGATTGATGGCGGAAGAGGGAAGAATGTTAAGTAGGTAGGCTGCCATGTGGAGAGCTTCCACCCAATAAGTGGGCGAGAGATGAGCTTGAAAGAGTAGGGTGCGAATTAGATTGTTAATGGTACAGAGCATGCGTTCAGACTTTCCATTTTGCTGAGAGGTTTGAGGGTAGGAGAATCGGAATTGAATACCATTAGTATGAAGAAGTTGATGGAAAGCAGTGTTATCAAATTCACCCCCATTATCACATTGAAAAGCTTTAATTTCTTGGTTAAATTGAGTGCGAACAAATGTACGAAACTGTATGAAAGTGTTAAGTGCGTCAGATGTATTGCGTAACGGAAAAACCCATACATAATGCGAAAAATGATCAAGGAATATAATATAATATTTTAAACCACTAAGACTAGAAACAAGAGATGTCCATAAATCCGAATGGATAATAACAAAAGTAGCATTAACATTAGAACTAGAAACAGAAAAGGGAAGTCGCACGTGTTTGCCAAGCTGACATGCATGGCAAAGAACGGGGGACGGTGATTTATTACAAATAATATCTTTATTAGAAATGAGTCTTCGAAAAACATCATGTCCGGAATGTCCAAGACGCTGATGCCATGTAACCGGACTAGTGAGATGAGCATGCTGAGAAGAGTGAGAGGTGGGTGATGTAAGTGGGTAAAGATCACCGGTGCTATCACATCGAAGAAGCAGACGACGCGTCATATAATCTTTCACAGAAAAACCAAAAGGATCAAATTCGACGGAAACAAGATTATCACGGGTAAATTGATGAAAAGATATGAGGTTTTTAACGATGTTAGGGGTTACAGGTACATTATTTAAATGTAACGGACGGTGGACATTGGGTAACAAGCTATGGCCAGTGTTAGTGACGGGAATGGTATTCCCGTTACCAATGGCTACTGATGAATATTTGCAATTATTAAAAACAGTACTAAGATTATTAATACAGGAGGTAAGATGTGAAGACGCACCCGTGTCCATGTGCCACCCGGCATCATCGTAATTCTGAAGAGCCATTGCACTAGAAGCGGGCTGGACTGTGTAAAAACATTGGGCCTGCTGTTTGACTTGTTGTTGGTCCTTTTGTTGGGCCTGTTGTTGAGCCTACCGTTGAACTATTTTATTCTGGGCTAACATGTTCTGCTGTTGGGCCTGAATTATTTGTAGAAGTTCAGCGTTGCTGTAATTTAATTTGATCTGGTTCATATTCCCCAATTTGAAATAATTGTTACGTTTTCGTTGATGAGAAAAGCAATACTCCGTAAAATTAAACTTAACTTGATGTGGTTGAAAAGATGCTTCACGTGGGACAAAATAGTCGTCACTTTCTTCCACTTTTTTTTTTTTTTTTTTACGCAAATGAAAGTATCAAAAGTATGCAATCTAATCTTGATTTTATAATAAACAATTCTTTTGTTGCTTTATTCACATGTAGGCAAGACAGCTGGAGTTTTCTAATCCACAAAATACGATGAGTGATGAATAGAAATCAAACACTAGGATTAAATATATTATAAATATAAATTTGCAGAGGGTATTGAATGGGTTGAGGAGTAAGAAATAAATAAATAAATAAATAAATATGAAGTGCAACGATGATTGAAAAAAGAGGATTGATAACCAATAGCAACAGAAGGTAGCAGATGTGTAACGACCCGGCTTTTTCGACTTGCTTTTGTGCCTTGTATTTTTGCGAAACTGCGTACTGTGTTACTTTATACTCTGGAAACTTGATTTACTTGGTTTACTTCCATTTATATGTTAAAACGTGCCTTAGAGTACGTAGGATACATAACTTGATCATTGGAAGCCTTTATAACCGTTAGTATTATTTGACATTTCGAATAAACCGCGAACTTGCGCGCACGTTTAACTTTTGTCATAATCGGAATATTATGACTGCGAAATATTAATTATTATTTTATAATAATAATTACATGGGTTTTTGGATGCTTAATTACGCGTAGTAATTTAATTATGCACAATAGTTAGTCTTGTTGGACTTTCTACCTTGTTGGGCTCAAGCCCACCCTACTCTAGCTAGTGACCCAATTAATTAGCCCTTATCCATGTCATCAATCCTTGTCAAATTCCTTGCTTATAAATACTAGCCCTTGTCCATGTCATCAATCCTTGTCAAATTCCTTGTTTATAAATACTAGCCATTTACCTCTCATTCAAATCACTTGCTCATTTGGTTTTCACACACACTTGTTCTTTCTTTCTTTCCTTTCTAGTATTGCTTGTAAGTCTTCTTTTTCTTCTTCTTTTCCTTTCATTTTTGTGGCCATCATCATCATATTATGGAGATCAAAGTTCCTTTTAGCTTTGATCTTGCTTATATCTTGTTGATTCAAGCATGAATCTTTCAAGAACATGGAAGATTCAAGCTTTCTAGCTTTGAATCTTCACCAACTTTGTAGATTCATCTTTCTTTTACTTTAATCTTGTTATTTTGTGATAAAGATTCAAACTTTTGTTTGTTATCTTCATATATCTTAAAGATCCAAGCTTTATGCTTCAAAGATCTTCAAGAACACTAAAGGTTCAAGCTTTCTAGCTTTGTGACCTTATAAATTGTGTGAAAGGGATCCAAGCTCTCTAGCTTAGGGTTCCATCACCTCTTTTGACTTGGATCATGTTCATACTTGTTTGATTGATGTAAAGTTTGTAACTTTGTTTGTAAATAGGACTTGTAATTGTGTTAAGACTAAGGATATGATGTAACCTTGGTTCATCATCCATCTAAGACTCTTAAATGAGTTGTGTTACCACTTGGTCTTAACATATTGTGTATTGATGGTAGAATCTTGGTCAAAAGTGATGCTAAACCATCAACGAGTTGTACACTTGAAGCTACAAGCATCAAGGATGAGAACCGTGATGAGCATCAAGCACCAAGAACCTCACCGGAGCACTTGTCCACTGATTTTCGTATCTGATCAGACCACCTGGGCTACTGGAAAGATGATTTTAAGTTATTTCGGTTCGAGTAGATGATTTTGCGTTTAGGCCTCGTCTTAATCCGAGTTACGGTTTAGGATTTATGGCCCTCCGAGAGTCACTACACCCTATTAACGTTGTGCTGAAATTTCTGACCTACTCGCACTTAAACCGTCGCCACGGTCAAAGGAAGACGAGTTAGGTTCTGAAAATTGGTCAGAGGTTAGAGGACTCACATACGGAGCCATAGCCACTGACTATGCATCTTTTCAATTTACGTAGAGGTCTCAGCAGCTGACCGAAGTCAGCCTATTGTTTCGATCTCTATTCTTGTCGAACTTACTTAGCTTTTATGATGATGAATGATGATGATGATGACACTTAAACTTATTTTATGCACTATTAGAATTTATAAAAACAACCTACTGACCTAGTAACCCTTTATTTAGGTTGACGACCTTTCGGACCGACTTACTACTTGCGTACTTTCATTACTGACTTTACCGCTTTTATCACTGTGAGTTATAGCATTCCCTTTTTTACTTTAACTTATTTTGGGAACTGAGAATACATGCGGATTTTATGTTTTACATACTAGGCACGAGTACTTAAACTTATATATGTGTGGGTTATACAACGGCATAAACATTCCCTTTAGCTCGGTAACGTTTAATCATTGGTTTTTGAACCGTGAACGCGAATCTTAGATATGGATCCATAGAGTTTGACATCCCCACTCGGGCTAGTAGCGCTAGCATTTAACGAGTGTTTAATACTTCGTAGACATGCGCACTTGCCAAGTGTACTTTCAGGGGGTATAAACGTTAAGTTAGTTACCGAGTGCCCACGGTTATACATATACTTTATCATACTGATTTGAATTACTGATTTGAAATGCTTGTTTGAAGCACTGAAATCTCGTGGCCTACATTACATTACAGAATACAAACAAACTATAGCTCACCAACATTCGTGTTGACTTTTTAAGCATGTATTTCTCAGGTGTTTAGACGTTGTTGCTTCTGCTGTTAGCCTTGCTGTTCTAGTCTCGGTGTATAGACTTGCTGTTACAGACTTGCTGTGTTAGACTTCCGCTGCATTACTTAGAGATGTCTCAAGCATGAAACTTTTACTTTGCATTCCCAACTTATGTTATTTTCAAAACAATAGCTTTGTAATGACCTTAGTATCATGTACTCATGTTAATGTTTCCTATTCATCTTTTGTAAAACGTTATCTGTTCATGAATGCAAAACTGGTTTTCAAACAGCATATAGTGTTTGACCTTGTAATGATCCTGTTGTTGATGTACCGTACACGATGATTTTGTAAGGGGCGTCACAGTTGGTATCAGAGCATTGGTTGTAGGGAATTAGGTTGCATTAGTGAGTCTAGGACTGACCCGAGTAGGATTCACTAATAGGACTAATCTACAACTTGTTAGTTTACTTGTTTCTGCGGAACCTGCTGCATGCTACTGTGTTATATTACTACATGTTACTGCTTACTACTACTGCATGCCACTGCTTACTTTTACTATCGTATGAACTTGCTGCATGCTACCGTTTCCTTTTACTGCTATGTAAACTCGCTGCATGCTTTTGCTTATTCTAGCTACTGCATGCTACTATCTGCTTTCGATTGCATGTTACTTCTGTTTAGTACTGTTAATATTGCCATGCTATATATTGCTGTAAACGAGCTAGGTTGCTGTAGTGCCTGATTAAGTGCTTGCTTCATGCCTACTATTTGATGCACTGACTTGGAAAAACATACCTTTCCTAGTTCAGATGTTCTTCAGAACCCATTTCCCACACGTCTAACCCTAAGGATTAGTATTGTAATCCACCTGTTACTACTGTTCCACCATTCCAGAGATCAAAACGATTCTTCACGCAATCTAGGAGGAGTACCCCTCGAATTATAGGCCCACTAAAGTCGATCCTCGGAGGAGGAGATATTGGAGGATTTGTCGGAGTAACCGCACCCCGAGCTCACTCTAAATAGCCACGTACGACGTGTAAACATTCGAAGGTTGTTCAGTTCCTGCAAGATGGCTCGTATCTCATACGCTTTCATGACCGTCACTTATCTCTTTCGTTCTTCACCACTGCTCGACGATCTGACGACATTTCTGGATTTAGTACCCTAACACTCTTAGGCATTGGGGAAGTCGGGAGGACATCTCCTTTCACAAGGTCAGAGTGCCTTCTACTGATGCTCAACCATACCCAAAGACTTGGGAGTCACCTCAAGACATATCGTACTACTACTTTCTACACATACAACTCGACGCGAGACCCAGATTAAATTTCTAGAAAGGAACCTAACGATGTTACCTGAACCTGAACATTTTGAAGAAATTTCAGGACATTTAGGCATTGGTGCATGACCTACGGAACTTACGCACCCACACCGAGAAACCGTGAGATTAATTATGTAGATTTTGTTTTGAGATAGCATAGATAAAGCACCGTTGGATGAAATTGAGTAGAACTGAAAGTGATCACGTTACATTGACCATATGGAGTGATATTGGAATGAACGTACGATTTAGTACAATATAATGACGCCAGGCCAGCGTAATTATATTGAAGTGAATCATGCAGAAGTCCCAATGTTACTACATAAGGAATATGAAGCGATTCAAAGGAAATTTTGGTAGGAACCACTTGAGTATACGCATTATGGTCTGATAAAGGCAGGAATAACCACTTAGTCTAGATACTGTATGAGAAGGGCCTGGACTGCAGAATTGATAACCCGAAGATTTGTTATAGATATAGACACCCTGGATACTTAAGGAAAAAGTTCTCAAATAGGAAAAAAAAAACTTTGGACTCACATACGATAGAGCAATCGTTATCTCAGCTATGGAGACTAGCATGGATCCTGATTTTAGTTAGGGTACGTTTCTTCACAACGATTTATCGTCTCGGAATTGTTTAATACTAGAGTGATAGAAACCTTATATCTAAGAATCCTAGTGTGATGACTAATAAGCCATTAACAATCATGAGAGTTAAGTATTCTATAGGACAAGCTAATGGTAAGTTGGCAGAGATAGAGGAGTAATTTAAGATAGTACCTTAAAAATTAACAGGTGGGTCATTTGGAGATGACCCCATGCCAACAAAACTTGGAAGTTTTATAGTAGTAGTTGGAAAGGATTAGTTACCTGCGCACAAGAAGATGTTATTTGAGAAGGTTGATAAAAATTTTCACTGCAGTATAATAAGATTTGGTTGGAATGGACCTTGAAATTAACCTAATACTCATCGAGTTAGAAAGCTTTGAGGAAATAGTTGGAATGGACTGACTTTCAAGGACGAAAGCGAAAGTTATTTATAGTAATAAGATTATTCGTATACCTCGCGAGAATGGTGAGCCAAAAGCCATCTGGATTACTTCAACAACCCGAGATCCCACAATGGAAATGGGAAGGGATGACGATGGATTTCATTCTGAAACTACCGAAAATAGTCGGCAGTTATGACACTATCGGGGTTATCGTTGATCGCCTCACCAAATCTTCTCACTTTCTAGCCATGAAAGAAACCGATACAATGGACAACGATAAATAAAGGAAATTGTATCCCGTCACTTCAGCAATTCAAATTCTATACTACCCAAGAATCGTATTTGATGCTCATTCTTATGCGACACTGAATCCTAACTTATTCCGAGAGAATTCTTAATCAATGATAATCACACCATCACCCTTCTTACTTCGATATTAGTCATACCAGTTCGGAATTTCCAAAATCAATGGGTAGTTAATCCCCGTCCTCATACTCTCCCTTTCGTGTCTCACTTATAAGCAACAACTTTATACTTAAGCATTTTTGGTCGAAGGACTTATGCCCTACTAATTGTAGTGACCCGAACTTTTCCATGTTTATATATATTAATTGAGATTGATATTTACATGATTAAATGTTTCCAACATGTTAAGCAATCAAACTTGTTAAGACTTGATTAATTGAAATATGTTTCATATAGACAATTGACCACCCAAGTTGACCGGTGATTCACGAACGTTAAAACTTGTAAAAACTATACAATGACATATATATGGTTATATATATAGTTAACATGTTTTTATTATAAGTATGTATCTCATTAGGTATTTTAACAATGAGTTATATACATAAAAATGAGACTATTAATTTAAGAAACTCGAAAACGATATATATAACGATTATCGTTATAACAACGTCTTACTAGGTACATATGAATCATATTAAGATATTGAATCACTTGGTTAATTATGTTAAATGATAAGTAAATATATTATTAAGTGTATTAACAATGAAATACATATGTAAAAATAAGACTACTAACTTAATGATTTCGAAACGAGACATATATGTAACGATTATCGTTGTAACGACATTTAACTGTATATACATCATACTAAGATATATTATATATCATAATATCATGATAATATAATAATTTAACATCTCATTTGTTATAATAAACAATGGGTTAACAACATTCAACAAGATCGTTAACCTAAAGGTTTCAAAACAACATTTACATGTAACGACTAACGATGACTTAACGACTCAGTTAAAATGTATATACATGTAGTGTTTTAATATGTATTTATACACTTTTGAAAGACTTCAATACACTTATCAAAATACTTCTACTTAACAAAAATGCTTACAATTACATCCTCGTTCAGTTTCATCAACAATTCTACTCGTATGCACCCGTATTCGTACTCGTACAATACACAGCTTTTAGATGTATGTAATATTGGTATATACACTCCAATGATCAGCTCTTAGCAGCCCATGTGAGTCACCTAACACATGTGGGAACCATCATTTGGCAACTAGCATGAAATATCTCATAAAATTACAAAAATATGAGTAATCATTCATGACTTATTTACATGAAAACAAAATTACATATCCTTTATATCTAATCCATACACCAACGACCAAAAACACCTACAAACACTTTCATTCTTCAATTTTCTTCATCTAATTGATCTCTCTCAAGTTCTATCTTCAAGTTCTAAGTGTTCTTCATAAATTCCAAAAGTTCTAGTTTCATAAAATCAAGAATACTTTCAAGTTTACTAGCTCACTTCCAATCTTGTAAGGTGATCATCCAACCTCAAGAAATCTTTGTTTCTTACAGTAGGTTATCATTCTAATACAAGGTAATAATCATATTCAAACTTTGGTTCAATTTCTATAACTATAACAATCTTATTTCAAGTGATGATCTTACTTGAACTTGTTTTCGTGTCATGATTCTGCTTCAAGAACTTCGAGCCATCCAAGGATCCATTGAAGCTAGATCCATTTTTCTCTTTTCCAGTAGGTTTATCCAAGGAAATTAAGGTAGTAATTATGTTCATAACATCATTCGATTCATACATATAAAGCTATCTTATTCGAAGGTTTAAACTTGTAATCACTAGAACATAGTTTAGTTAATTCTAAACTTGTTCGCAAACAAAAGTTAATCCTTCTAACTTGACTTTTAAAATCAACTAAACACATGTTCTATATCTATATGATATGCTAACTTAATGATTTAAAACCTGGAAACATGAAAAACACCGTAAAACCGGATTTACGCCGTCGTAGTAACACCGCGGGTTGTTTTGGGTTAGTTAATTAAAAACTATGATAAACTTTGATTTAAAAGTTGTTATTCTGAGAAAATGATTTTTATTATGAACATGAAACTATATCCAAAAATTATGGTTAAACTCAAAGTGGAAGTATGTTTTCTAAAATGGTCATCTAGACGTCGTTCTTTCGACTGAAATGACTACCTTTACAAAAACGACTTGTAACTTATTTTTCCGACTATAAACCTATACTTTTTCTGTTTAGATTCATAAAATAGAGTTCAATATGAAACCATAGCAATTTGATTCACTCAAAACGGATTTAAAATGAAGAAGTTATGGGTAAAACAAGATTGGATAATTTTTCTCATTTTAGCTACGTGAAAATTGGTAACAAATCTATTCCAACCATAACTTAATCAACTTGTATTGTATATTATGTAATCTTGAGATACCATAGACACGTATACAATGTTTCGACCTATCATGTCGACACATCTATATATATTTCGGAACAACCATAGACACTCTATATGTGAATGTTGGAGTTAGCTATACAGGGTTGAGGTTGATTCCAAAAATATATATAGTTTGAGTTGTGATCAATACTGAGATACGTATACACTGGGTGGTGGATTGATTCAAGATAATATTTATCGATTTATTTCTGTACATCTAACTGTGGACAACTAGTTGTAGGTTACTAACGAGGACAGCTGACTTAATAAACTTAAAACATCAAAATATATTAAAAGTGTTGTAAATATATTTTGAACATACTTTGATATATATGTATATATTGTTAAAGGTTCTTGAATCAACCAGTGGCCAAGTCTTACTTCCCGACGAAGTAAAAATCTGTGAAAGTGAGTTATAGTCCCACTTTTAAAATCTAATATTTTTGGGATGAGAATACATGCAGGTTTTATAAATGATTTACAAAATAGACACAAGTACGTGAAACTACATTCTATGGTTGAATTATCGAAATCGAATATGCCCCTTTTTATTAAGTCTGGTAATCTAAGAATTAGGGAACAGACACCCTAATTGACGCGAATCCTAAAGATAGATCTATCGGGCCCAACAAGCCCCATCCAAAGTACCGGATGCTTTAGTACTTCGAAATTTATATCATATCTGAAGGGTGTCCCGGAATGATGGGGATATTCTTATATATGCATCTTGTTAATGTCGGTTACCAGGTGTTCACCATATGAATGATTTTTATCTCTATGTATGGGATGTATATTGAAATATGAAATCTTGTGGTCTATTATTATGATTTGATATATATAGGTTAAACCTATAACTCACCAACATTTTTGTTGACGTTTTAAGCATGTTTATTCTCAGGTGATTATTAAGAGCTTCCGCTGTCGCATACTTAAATAAGGACGAGATTTGGAGTCCATGCTTGTATGATATTGTGTAAAAACTGCATTCAAGAAACTTATTTTGTTGTAACATATTTGTATTGTAAACCATTATGTAATGGTCGTGTGTAAACAGGATATTTTAGATTATCATTATTTGATAATCTACGTAAAGCTTTTTAAACCTTTATTGATGAAATAAAGGTTATGGTTTGTTTTAAAATGAATGCAGTCTTTGAAAAACGTCTCATATAGAGGTCAAAACCTCGCAACGAAATCAATTAATATGGAACGTTTTTAATCAATAAGAACGGGACATTTCACTAATAGTCATCAACCACATTAAAATTCAACAGTTTTCATTACCTCGTAACATTTTTGCTCAAATATCACCCGAGATTTTCAAAAGTCTTTTACTCGATTCTCATCAATCTTTTTTCAACTTGTAACCTCCGAAATATGAAAATTTTGTTTGCCAAAATTTTACTTACACTATTTTACTGTGCGATCCTCTCAAAACTTAATAAAAATAAATTTATTTTATTTGCCATTCGTGCAAATTTTTGAAATCGTATACGTTATATAAAATAAATTAAATAATTACTTCTTTTTGACAAATACATATGAAATTTTACTTTCACTTTTACAAATCAAATCTTTTATTCAAAGGATATTTTACCTTGAATGGTACGTGTTGTACATAACCCTAGTTTGCTAAGAACTTAATTTCTTTTCTTACATCGTCACCTTAAATGAATTCTATAAAATTTTCGTTGCTTGTCAATATAAAATTTTTCGTTGCTTATTCGTATCCAAGTCATCATGAAGACAGACAACTGTCGAAACTAAGAGATTCATGTGTGTGTATGTGATGATTGCACTTACTACCACGTCATGCAGAGCCTTCGGGCATCCACAAACACTTAAACCATTCAAAATTACTGCGTTACCCCAGGGATCTTATTCTTCACACCTGTCGGAGCGATGCTCTATCTTACATAACTCAAAGTCCTGACCTATTCCAAGGAAATTCTCATCTAGCGATATTAACATCATTAGTATTCCGACTTTAATATTAGCCATAACCTGTGTGGCATTCTGCAAAGTCAAGAAGCGATTAACTTCTCATCCTCATGCTCTATCCTTCATACCTCACTTTTTAGCAACGGCTTCGCACGTAAATATTTTTGGGCCAAAGACTTAAGTTCGGATAATCATCAAAACTACATTTAATTCATTAGTTTTCATTACCTAGTAACATGTCAACCGATGATTCAAAGATTTTTCACTCGACCTTTTTCAACTCGTAACCTCTGAAATACGAAAAACTATGTTTATCAAAATTTTTACACGTTGATTTACACGTTGCTTATTTGTGCGGTCCTCACGAGATTTATGGACAAATGAAAGTACTAAAAACTTTTCTATCACTTACGCGATTTATAAAATCATATATGTATAAATTTACCCTTACTTATTTTGAGTTAGTACATACTAAGTTATACCTTCAAGATGATTAAAAATCGCTCCTTTATTGAGTTGTTTTAAGTCAAATAATTTTGTGCAAATGGTACTCGTTATACATACTTCTAAATTTACCAAGAACTTCGTTCCATTTATGTTGTCGCATCAAACGTTTAAAGGTTTTTCAGAACTTCCTCGGTTGATTTTATTAAAGGTTTCCGTATTAGACTACACCATGTAGGGATCACACTTCTTCTCTCCCTCCGTTAAGGATGAAGCTTACTATTAAAATCCTTGTTAAAAACGCTTGAGCCACTTTGGGTGGCAGTTGTACTCGAAAAATGTTCCTTTTAAGGTTAAACATGGCAAAATCGCGGGCCGATAAATCAGTTTTCTGAGGTACACTTAATGGTCACCCCATTGTAGGAAGGGCACTAGGTGGGTTTCTATTCTCAATATTTCACGGCTAATCGCAACATCCTCGTAAAAATCATCTCTATGAATTAGTAGGTTGAGGTACAAGGAATCATTTTGAGATTCTTTTCACTTAGAGTAAACCGTTCTTTACGACCAAGGGTCCACGTATCTTCTTGTCCGCGCATCTCCTTAAGTATAAGGATAAATTCAGAACAAACCACTCGAAGAGTTCACCCTGGTTCAAAGATCACACCTTTCGTGCGATTCTCTTTCGGAAATGTGAAGTAACATACTTTAGGAATCTATGAATCTTGTTATCCTCTTGGAAGGGACTGCTTAAAACATCTGTAATACGGATATGGTTACTCTACACATTCCTTTCTTCATTGGTTGCAACTATATGTTGTTCTAGTTAATGTTAACCCTAACTTCAACATGTAACTGAAAGGATAAAGTTACATTATGGAACTGTTCTTTCATTCCATCTAAGGATAAGTTCACCTGCAGTATGGTAAACTGGGTGATATCCTTCATTGTTCGTTCAGACCGTCCTGAAGGCACTATAGATAATTATGGCTTGCATTGCATATAAGTCCGATTATTCACTTTCATCAAAAGTTTCAATTCATATAGTCAAATGAAACGTTCTTAAATATCAAGTTCTTTATGCCTATGGTCTCTTTCCGAAATCAAGGGGTTAGTAAAATCCGTGGCTAACACTATCCAGACATCAAATCGCATGGTTATGATCACCATGTTTTCCATCCTACCTGTCAGCTTTGTATTGCGACATAAGCGCTCAATGTTTTAGATGAGTTTAGTAACATTCATGATGTATTTCATGCATCCAGCTTACTAAAGATGCCTGTAAGGCTAAAAACATCATCTTTTCTTTTGTGGATATATTCAGACAACATACTCATGTTAACCAGAAACGAAATCAATTTGTTGATCTCCTAAGAGACTTAATTAATAGCATATACCTATTCTTACTTTTATACGCCAGAGTACCTTTCAAGGTAAATAGCTCACTTTTTAGCCCACGAATCTTTCGGAACTTTGATACGCTACTTCTTATTTAAATACGGTACCATTTTTTTTTGTCACTCCTCAAATTTTGGGACGAAATTTCCATTAACAGGTGGGTAATGTAACGACCCGGATTTTTCGACTTGCTTTTGTGCCTTGTATTTTTGCGAAACTGCGTATTTGTGCGTACTGTGTTACTTTATACTCTGGAAACTTGATTTACTTGGTTTACTTCCATTTATATGTTAAAACGTGCCTTAGAGTACGTAGGATACATAACTTGATCATTGGAAGCCTTTATAACCGTTAGTATTATTTGACATTTCGAATAAACCGCGAACTTGCGCGCACGTTTAACTTTTGTCATAATCGGAATATTATGACTGCGAAATATTAATTATTATTTTATAATAATAATTACATGGGTTTTTGGATGCTTAATTACGCGTAGTAATTTAATTATGCACAATAGTTAGTCTTGTTGGACTTTCTACCTTGTTGGGCTCAAGCCCACCCTACTCTAGCTAGTGACCCAATTAATTAGCCCTTATCCATGTCATCAATCCTTGTCAAATTCCTTGCTTATAAATACTAGCCCTTGTCCATGTCATCAATCCTTGTCAAATTCCTTGTTTATAAATACTAGCCATTTACCTCTCATTCAAATCACTTGCTCATTTGGTTTTCACACACACTTGTTCTTTCTTTCTTTCCTTTCTAGTATTGCTTGTAAGTCTTCTTTTTCTTCTTCTTTTCCTTTCATTTTTGTGGCCATCATCATCATATTATGGAGATCAAAGTTCCTTTTAGCTTTGATCTTGCTTATATCTTGTTGATTCAAGCATGAATCTTTCAAGAACATGGAAGATTCAAGCTTTCTAGCTTTGAATCTTCACCAACTTTGTAGATTCATCTTTCTTTTACTTTAATCTTGTTATTTTGTGATAAAGATTCAAACTTTTGTTTGTTATCTTCATATATCTTAAAGATCCAAGCTTTATGCTTCAAAGATCTTCAAGAACACTAAAGGTTCAAGCTTTCTAGCTTTGTGACCTTATAAATTGTGTGAAAGGGATCCAAGCTCTCTAGCTTAGGGTTCCATCACCTCTTTTGACTTGGATCATGTTCATACTTGTTTGATTGATGTAAAGTTTGTAACTTTGTTTGTAAATAGGACTTGTAATTGTGTTAAGACTAAGGATATGATGTAACCTTGGTTCATCATCCATCTAAGACTCTTAAATGAGTTGTGTTACCACTTGGTCTTAACATATTATGTATTGATGGTAGAATCTTGGTCAAAAGTGATGCTAAACCATCAACGAGTTGTACACTTGAAGCTACAAGCATCAAGGATGAGAACCGTGATGAGCATCAAGCACCAAGAACCTCACCGGAGCACTTGTCCACTGATTTTCGTATCTGATCAGGCAACCTGAGCTACTGGAAAGATGATTTTCAGTTAGTTCGGTTCGAGTAGATGATTTTGCGTTTAGGCCTCGTCTTAATCCGAGTTACGGTTTAGGATTTATGGCCCTCCGAGAGTCACTACACCCTATTAACGTTGTGCTGAAATTTCTGACCTACTCGCACTTAAACCGTCGCCACGGTCAAACGAAGACGAGTTAGGTTCTGAAAATTGGTCAGAGGTTATGGGACTCACATACGGAGCCATAGCCACTGACTATGCATCTTTTCAATTTACGTAGAGGTCTCAGCAGCTGACCGAAGTCAGCCTATTGTTTCGATCTCTATTCTTGTCGAACTTACTTAGCTTTTATGATGATGAATGATGATGATGATGACACTTAAACTTATTTTATGCACTATTAGAATTTATAAAAACAACCTACTGACCTAGTAACCCTTTATTTAGGTTGACGACCTTTCGGACCGACTTACTACTTGCGTACTTTCATTACCGACTTTACCGCTTTTATCACTGTGAGTTATAGCATTCCCTTTTTTACTTTAACTTATTTTGGGAACTGAGAATACATGCGGATTTTATGTTTTACATACTAGGCACGAGTACTTAAACTTATATATGTGTGGGTTATACAACGGCATAAACATTCCCTTTAGCTCGGTAACGTTTAATCATTGGTTTTTGAACCGTGAACGCGAATCTTAGATATGGATCCATAGAGTTTGACATCCCCACTCGGGCTAGTAGCGCTAGCATTTAACGAGTGTTTAATACTTCGTAGACATACGCACTTGCCAAGTGTACTTTCAGGGGGTATAAACGTTAAGTTAGTTACCGAGTGCCCACGGTTATACATATACTTTATCATACTGATTTGAATTACTGATTTGAAATGCTTGTTTGAAGCACTGAAATCTCGTGGCCTACATTACATTACTGAATACAAACAAACTATAGCTCACCAACATTCGTGTTGACTTTTTAAGCATGTATTTCTCAGGTGTTTAGACGTTGTTGCTTCTGCTGTTAGCCTTGCTGTTCTAGTCTCGGTGTATAGACTTGCTGTTACAGACTTGCTGTGTTAGACTTCCGCTGCATTACTTAGAGATGTCTCAAGCATGAAACTTTTACTTTGCATTCCCAACTTATGTTATTTTCAAAACAATAGCTTTGTAATAACCTTAGTATCATGTACTCATGTTAATGTTTCCTATTCATCTTTTGTAAAACGTTATCTGTTCATGAATGCAAAACTGATTTTCAAACAGCATATAGTGTTTGACCTTGTAATGATCCTGTTGTTGATGTACCGTACACGATAATTTTGTACGGGGCGTCACAAGATGCCGATCGGTATGCAAGTCGGCGAGGAACTTTTTGTTTTTAAAAAAAAAAATACTAATTGTTTAGGCTCGATACCATGTTAAGAACCATATCGTTTATATTTCTGTGTGTCCTCCAGTACATAGAACAAGGCCATATATATATAGGCTAAACCCTAGCAATGATAAATGGGCTAAGCCCAACAATATAAGAAACATGGGCTAAATAATAATAACTAGTCTAACAGTTACTACATGTAAACGAATTTCCAGAAACTTCTTGATGAGTTGTCAATGGCTTCACGCCTTCGCTTCACTGACCATGTCTTGTTGGTTGATAAGAAAAGTAAGGGGTCACCGGAAGGGACAATATTTCAACCCCATATACGTAGCTCAGTTAGATTATATTGTGACAGTTTCCAACTCATTACTGGCCACCACAACATTTGAACCAGAGACTTCCTACAATTACCTAGATCTCTTGTGTTGGTTGATAAAAAGGTTTTTCATTTTTGAATATACTTTGATCTTACAGTGCAAAGTGCAAACAATGCACCCGTTGGCTTGATTCGACTAGAGTTTTGGTTCCTTTCTATGTTTTCTGTTGGTAACATTTCAGACCGTCTATGATCATTTTTTATTGACACGCATATGCTACTAGTGAACCTAAATTGTGATAATGCACATTCAAATATATTATTCTTTATTAATTTTCATATTATTAATAGTGTCATAATGTGCTATAAAAAAGTAAAGGGGCGTAAATTTCACAACGTACTCAATTTTAAGGGGCACGACCCCTCCAACCCTGCCCCCTATCAAATTCTGCCTATTGTTATTTAGATATACCATTTTTCATGGTTTGTAAGATTTATAAATATAAAAATAACTGTCATAATACCAAAACGTGGTTAGTGGAATCCTTTATGAGACACGGAAAGGTAGGTTAATAGATTTAGGCACGTAACCAAATTTCATGGCTTTAATTTCTACCATTATATTTTACAACTCTCACGAACCCTATAATTAATAATTGTACAACCCATTAAAACATTTAAGTGTTAAGATTGTATTATTATTTTGTCTTTGAAGGAAAATAATCAAAAGATAAAGAAAACTGAAATTGCTAAACACATCATCCAATGCCAAGACAGAAGAAAATAATTTAATAAATAAATACAAATATATAAATAAAAATATACAATATGATGTTATTGCTGTTATTTGTACGCTTCATACTTATTTTGGTAAAGAAATTGTAACAAGACTATAAGGAAACAACAATAATAAATGAAATTGTACCTACAAGATGAAAATTGCATGTGATGTTGTGAACCATATTCAAAGCAGAAGCTTGACCCGACCCAAATGTCACTTTAATGGTATTCAAAATTCAGACCTACCACATCAAACTTTTTACCGGTATAAATCAACCCAACCACCAAAATCATAGCTACTATTAAACAACCCCCAACCACCACTACCACCAGCAGCCGCCACCATTGTACCACCACTAGTTACTATCTTTCTTCCTTCTCCTTTATCACAGTTTCTATAATGGGCCTTAAATCCCTTTGAAACACATTCACTTTTAGCCCATACTTCATGAACAATGTCAATGACATCTTTTGCTCCACTTTGTGTCCGGGCACCACTGCGAGACGGTGGCGTAGCAACACCGCCGCCGCTATCGACTTCATTTGCAAATAAGCCAAATCTTTCCCTAAACAAATTCTTGGTCCGGCATTAAACGCAACAAATCTATACGAATCGTGCCTTACAAATTTTGTTCCGTCTGGTGACAACCATCTCTCGGGTTTATACTCGAGACAATCCTCGCCCCATGTTGACTTCATTCGGCCCGCCGAATATATCGAATAAGTAACCGATGATCCAGCCGGAACAAAAGTTCCGTCTGGCAACAGATCATCGGCTACCACATGTTTCGAGTCCTCCGGAACCGATGGGTATAGCCGGAGGGTCTCGGACAATGCTGCCTTTAAATAAACCAACTTATCAACTTCCTCAAACCCTAACGGCTCGTCCGTCCATTTTGCCACGTCATCGCCACGTGTCTCCAGCAAGACACTAGAGATTTCCTTTAAGATTTTTTCTTCCACTTCTGGATTCTGAATCACCAACCAGAAAAACCAGCTCATTGCAACTGATGACGTGTCACGTCCAGCTAGGATGAAGTTGAGTGCCACGTGTTGTAAAAACTTGTCACTGTAGGATTCTTTCATTTTCATAAACCTTGATAACAAGTCATCATGTAAGCTTCCTTCTTTAACTTGAGTGGACAGTTCATGCCTACGTGTACTGATGACGCTGGACAAGTAATCTTCCACGTGTACTAGGCTTCGGCTCAAGCTAACCTCCAGCCCAAGTCGGAGCCATTTCCTCATCTTCCAAATAACTTCCGGAAAAATAAACCGTTGCAATGAAGCCTCTGTTGCCTGATCAAAAGCTAATGCAAAGCTATTGTCGGGCAACTCAGGGGCTAACGTTTGCGGATCCTTTCCAAAAGCCAATCCGCAAATGTTATCAAATGTGATTCTTAGCAAAAGGTCTTGTAGATCTACGGGCTCAGCCTGAAGCTGAGCCCGTTCCAAAATCGGGCAAAACCTATTCTTGATGGCTCGAGTCACCCAACGAGCCATGGCTTGTCGAAGGGTACGGGTTGTGAACTCGAGTGCAGCTGTCTTCCTTTGTAAAAGCCACGTGTCACCATCTGAATTAAAGATCCCTTTTCCCAATAAATCATGAAAAACCGCTTGCCAAGTTGGACCTTTCGGGTAATTATCGAACCGCGTTTTAAGAATATGTTCAAGATTCTTCGGGTCACAAGTCACCGTCACGAGCCCTTGTTTTCGGGCTAGAAACGGGACGGCACAGATACATGTCTGGTACGTCCCGTTACAAGCCCGGAGATTATCGGCAATCCATTCGTGCAACCGATCCGAATTCTGAATTAGGCCAGGAAGACTGCCAAATATAGGCCATACACGTGGACCCTTCAATGACCTTGAAATATAAGTAAACCATAGAAGATAAGCAGTCACACCAGTAAACAACAGCAGAACTATAGTTACATCCATATTTTGTATCTATCACCTTATTTCCCGCCAAAATTCTTGAAAGAAAATTCTGATAAAATGAACAAGACCCAGATCAGATTTCGTTTCAAAGATTAATGGGTCTCGATTATTTTCATAAAAAATGCATAAAAATTACAGCTTTTTTTGAGAGAGAAAGAAAGAGTTTCAAAATTTAAAAATTGTGTGTAGTAATGCTAGAATCAACCAGCATTACAATTACAAGTGAAGAATTACAAAAACAAACAAAGATCCATAAAAATGAATAAAGTAAAATGAAGATATAAAAAAAAAAAAAAAGTTAAAAAAAATAAACTAGAGATAGAAAGAGGATAAAAAACAGGGGAAGAAAGAGATGAGCAAAAAATAGAGGAAACAGTGGTGTGATTTATATAACAATGTAGTTGAGAAAATGGAAAACAATTACTGAAGACAGAGTGTTTGACATCTCTCTCTCTAACTTTCAGCCATTTGATACGAACCACCATTAATGCAATAACTGAGGTCGTTGTGTCTGTATTTAAGGATTTCAAACCATAATAATGTTGTAATCTAAAAAAGGTCATTTTTTTTATTTGATTATCAAAAACTTCCAATTAAACCCATATATATCTTTTTGTTTCTCTCTCTACAACTAATGAACCAGTTGTGTGGAGCTGGATGAGTTTAATGACTCCATATTCAGTTCAAGAAATACATATACGAGAGTGAAGACTTACAAGGGAAGAACTCTGTCTTAATATATAGTACGAGTAATAACTTTATGAGTAAAAATCAAACGTTGATTTATTGGCGACTTAACTGTCGATTAAAACTTAAATTGAACTTCATGCACATTTAAACTCACGAAAATTTAATTCTACTATTTTCATGACATCTCACACTTTTTTCTTTTTCTTAACTTACTTATTGGTCGGATGTTCATTCAGAAGCAATCTCTCTATTAATAGAACAGTGAGAGGGATGACTTTTTCTACTCTTGGCGTGTTTTACACTGGGTAGAAAAATGACTTCTCTTTATACTAAGATATGAGAAAGATTGTCTACATCTTACATCCCTCATACCCACTCACTTGGGATTGAGTTTTGTTGTTGTTGTTGTAATACTTTATGAGGATTTTTATACTATCTTCGTCGCAAAAAACATGTCCGGATTGATTTTTTTACTGTGTCTAAGATATATTAATGATTTGACTAAATTGTCATTCATTTTATATTTGTTATAAAGAGTAACTAATAGATTAATTATTATTTTTAATGTTAAATTTCTAAAAATAAAAAGGACATAATTGAAAATTTACACAACAACAACAATAACAACAAAATTCAATCTCACATAAGTGTGGTATGCGGGAGGTAAGATGTAGACAATCTTTTCTCTATCCTAGAATAAAGAGAAATCATTTTTCCATCTAGAGTGAAGCAACCCAAGAGTAGAAACAGTCCCTCATCCCAATTTTCTATAGATAGAGTGATTGCCGGCCAATAAGTAACTTAAAAAAATGTGAGACTCCATGAAAATGGTAGAAGCAAATTTCTATGAGTTTTAAACATGTCTGAAATTCAATTTAGGCTCTAAGCGACAGTTAAGTCGTCAATAATTACCTTTGAAACTTTGAAGATTTTTTATT
Organism: Rutidosis leptorrhynchoides; assembly: GCF_046630445.1. Classification (NCBI taxonomy): domain Eukaryota; kingdom Viridiplantae; phylum Streptophyta; class Magnoliopsida; order Asterales; family Asteraceae; genus Rutidosis; species Rutidosis leptorrhynchoides. Next base: position 127,834,610 of record NC_092338.1, on the reverse strand, counting down.
GCTATTTTGGATGAGAGATAGTAATTTTGAAACAAACAATAATATTAAGGTGACGGTTTTTTTTGGAGGGAGGGAGTATCCAGGGACGAATATATACTTTGGTCTACGGGGTCTGTTGTCACCACTAATTTTTATTTTATTATTTATTTATTTATTTATTTTAAAATACATATTTCAAATTGTGTTGGATGCCGCTAAATTTAACTATATGATCCCATAGATTTTTACGATTTATAATTTGATAAACAACCATTAAAGTACCCTTCAAATATAATTACATTTGAAAAAAAAATCGAGATCCTATTGAATTTTCATTCAAGATTCACCATTGAAAGTATCACTTACTTCATAATATACTTTTGGTATACATTTCGACAAACTTAAATACAATTCTATAATTTAATTGTATTATTATATTATATTATATTATCTATACTCTTTATTTTACTAGTTGATTACACATGGAACACATAATTAAATGTAATCCTATTTTCGTAGTTATAATTATTACTTGTAGACACTGAAATGGATCTTAGAACAAACGTAGACTCGTTCTAGAGGCAAAAAACACTAGAACAAGCTTAATCGAATAAACTTAGACCTTCAGGATCGATAATTTGAACTTACAAGATATTAGATTGATGCCTAGAGGTGTTATTCGGTTGGGTACGTTTACGACGAACTTACAAACGTAAAACGCGGCTAAGGTATGAGTAGAGGGTGTTACCTCACAAAGACATCCTATATGCAAACTGCAGTGACCATCTGTTGATGGTCTAGGACCCTCGATCGATGGTCTAGGACCCTCGACCGACAGTCTTGGACCCTCGTGCGATGGTCTCCTATCATGGGCTGATGGTCTAGTATAGTCAACTGACGGTCTCAACAGACAAACTTTTAACCTAAACCAGTTATGCACCAACATTACTGATTACTAATAAATCATTGTTACAAAACTTATGAATAATAAGAACATGCGGGCATAGCCAAAAGGTTCCCCTCACGTACTTTGTGTCATGGGATAGGGAGATGTCATTGGTTCGATCCTTAGGGATGACATGATTTTCTTTAAAACAATTGAACACCAATAATGGTGGTATATATTGACCCTATAGGGAGGTTTTACCGAATTCGTTCACGGACCTCTACCCAAGAACACTGCCCGAATGGATGTTTTCCTGGGTACCGTTGATCGGGTTCGAGTTTCCGCCCGAACGTGTGTGTTACGTGCAAATGATGAAGGTCATTGAAATAAATGATCTACTGATGTCAAAAAATTGCCGTTCAAAAAAAAAAAAAAAAACTTATGAATAATAACTGCACATCATGAGAATATCAAAAATTAGTTTTATAGCACATCTAATAGACTTTTTTTTATGCTCAATAAGATTTTATACTGACAATCTACTCAAGAATTCTTATAATTTTCGGAGTATCATTATTTAATATTTATGTTTTCTGATTGTTTTAAATTTAGGACGCTAAAACTAAAGTAAATTATTATTTAATACTCCGTATATGTACTGTACGTATATATGGAACATGGTGGTTTGATGATATTTGCTAGTTAAGATTTGGTGAACTAATTCATCTAAGAAAACTGTGAAAGTTCTAATTTGATTGTGCATGTCCACAACTGCAAATTTCTTTTAGCTATTTTAGGTAACCTATATTTCACCCTTGTACTTTTGGATTATTCAACGATGACCCATGACAAAACGACCAAGGAACTCATATGTTTGTACATTTTTTTTATTATAAATCATGTATTTGTTATCACGGGGCGTGGGTGTGTGTGATGACCCGTCCAAATTCAAATGGACGAATACATCATTCATCGATTTCACAGTGAGGTACTGACCTCTACAAGATACGTTTTGTAAACATTGCATTCTTTTGAAAAGGCACACCATAAATGAATATCTAATTCCAAGGTTTTTGACGTCTGATGATTTCTACATATAGACAATCACCGTAAATAATAGTTTACAATACTACATCCGTTGACAATGCAGTCAAAATAAGATACATGGTGATGAATTTGTGAATTCAACACTTTCTCGAATAAAGCATGTATGACTCCATGCACATAGCTTGTATATCATATAAGCAAACAGTGGAAGACTTCTAGGAACCTGAGAATAAACATGCTTTAAAGTGTCAACACAAAGGTTGTTGAGTTCATAGTTTTAATGTTGCGCATAATCTGTATATAAAGGTAGATCACAAGATTTCAGTTGTTTCATCCAGAAACGTTTATCAAAATATTCTACAAGATTGAGCACCCTGGTAACTAAACTTTAATGTATATATAATAAATACCCCTGTTTTAACATACATGCAACCAACATGTACAATACACGCAAACCAACGTGTACTAAACTCAAATAGCATACGTCTATTTTATAGTTCAGACGAGGGTTTCTATACCTGAAATGGACGGGGATGTCAAGCCCTATGGATCCATATACCACTATTCGCGCCCACCAGTTCTTATAACCGGCAGTTACTAGTTACCAAAGCTAAGGGATTTTCGGTTCAAACTCGGTGTGGAATTTAGTATGTACTTGTATCCATTGCGTTTAAAATAAAGTGTATGTATTCTCAGCCCAAAAATATTTAAAGCATTCAAAAAGGGAGCAAATGAAACTCACTATACTGTATTTTGTAGCAATTATGCATATGACGGCACTGAACAAGTGCAGGGTTGGCCTCGGATTCACGAACCTATATTAGTTATATATATATATATATATATATATATATATATATATATATATATATATATATATATATATATATATATATATATATATATATATATATATATATATATATATATATATTAAAACATATAACAAGCTAGGTCAGGTCATAGACTATCACAAATCCTAATGCTCGAGACGGACATGCAAAAGTTAACAAAAGTCATCTCAAAAAGTCAACTTTGACAATTGTTTAACAAAACGAGACGTGTTTTATATAAGAATTCATTTACTCGACTAATAGTATTCAAAAATCCAATTTATTAATCTTGTAAACAAGTTGTTTAAATATTAATTGTAGATTCAAAAGCAATTTCAATTAATGTCAATCATAATTCAGTTGACCATAACTTTTAATTCGTTCATCGAAATCACACGATTTCTAAATAAAAAGTTAATAATTTTTCGCCAGCTTTCCAACAACATGCATATCATATACTTTATATCAGTAGTACATGTATTAAATTCGTGATTCATCATAAAACTATTTAACGACGACATTTATCATTCAAGCATGCATAAACATATATACTCGAGCACTAGACATGGATACTCTATTAATATATAAAAGATAAGATATGAATGCTCACGTATCAATATTGTGATTCAATATTGCAGGAAAGTACGTAGATGCGACGGAGATGATAAACACTAGATTCACGATTAAAACCCCCCGAGCAATACCTATAACCTCTATAGCTATAACCCATAATTTCTTAGCTTTATCCCGCTCGAAAATCAGTTTTGAAATTTCTCATTCATAACCTCGTCGTAGTAATTTATGTAATACTACTAATAATACTACTACTAATATTAATATAACTATATTAATATTGATAATCTTTAATAATAATAATATTAATAATAAAATAAATAAATATATACGGAGTAAAGAGATAGATAGATTGTGAATGAATCGAGAGCAGAAGGCTCATGCCTTTTATAGGTGATAAGGCTAAAAAGGAACATATATTTCATAGCAATATCCCTCCTAAATAATAGGTTTTCATATGTAATTGTATTATATTTTCATTGTAATTGTTTAAATAAATAAGTGCGAAGACAAAAGGAGAAAACGAAGATTTGAAGACACAAACATCCAAAAAAACTCAAATGTACAAGAACAATTCAAAAGGTTCAATTTATTGATGAATAATGTCTAAAAATGACAAGAGTACAAACCGCGAAACTCAAAGTACAAGATATTAAATTATACGAAAAGGCGTTCGAAAATTCGGAATCGAGACATGAACCAACTTTCAACGCTCGACGCAACGGAGCTAAAATTACAAGTTAACTATGCTCAAGAATATAATATAATATTTAAATAATTCATAATAAGAATAATAATAAATAATAAAAAGTTGTTAATTGAGCATAGTTAAGGGGTCATAAGTGAAAATTTCAAATCAACATTTGCCTATAAAATGGAATTCACGTAGTAATGAAAAAGAACACCTTCACTTCATTTTTCTTTCTTTCCCTCTGTAAGAATATATATATTTATATTTATAATATTAAGTTTAATTTAAGTTTAATAATAATTGGGTTATTGTAAGAAATATTTTACGGGTTTTAAAGTCGAAACTCTGTCCGTGTAACGCTACGCGATTAATCACCACTGTAAGCTATGTTCTTCCTTTTTAAATTAATGTATCGTAACTAAGTTATTATTATGCTTATTTGAGCCGAAGTAATCGTGATGTTGGGCTAAAATATTAAGAAGGGGTTATTGAACTTTGGACCATAATTAAGGTTTGGGCAAAAGAATGACACTTGTGAAAATTGGACTATTGACTATTAATAGATGGGGGTATTGTCTAATTGAGTGACAACTCATTAGAGTCTGTCGAACCTATCTTCAAATTAATTAACCTAATAATTAATAATGATTATGGTTGTCCTATTTAGTGACGTTCATATGGAATATATTATAATCATTTAATTAATTATTCGGGTTGGGTAATTGATTATTCAAACTGATCAAGTGGGTAAATTAATATTCATATATAATCAAAACAGGGGTGGATTACATACGGTGATAACTGATGTAATTGTTGACAGAAGTGATAACTGCGTCACAGTTTAAATCCTTAATTAGTGGGAATATTTGACTTCGGGTATAAGGGTAATTTGACGAGGACACTCGCACTTTATATTTATGACCGATGGACTATTATGGACAAAAACCAGATAGGTATCAAATAAACCAGGACAAAGGACAATTAACCCGGGTAACAATTAATTAAATCAAAACGTCAAACATCATGATTACGGAAGTTTAAATAAGCATAATTCTTTTATTATATTTCTCATCGTATCTTTATTTACTGTCATTTTATTACTCGCAATTTTATTTACTGTCATTTTATTTATTGTCATTATTTTACGCACTTTAATTATCGTCATTTATCTTTACGCTTAAAATATAGAATCGACAAACCGGTCATTAGACGGTAAAACCCCCCTTTTATAATAATATTACTACTTATATAATTATATATAATTTGTATAAATATAGTTGTTAAAAATATAGTAAGTATCACCAGCTCCCTGTGGAACGAACCGGACTTACTAAAAACTACATTACTCTACGATTAGGTACACTGCCTATAAATGTTGTAGCAAGGTTTAGGTATATCCCATCTGTATAAATAAATAAAACTTGTGTAATATTTCGTCATATTTCGTAATAAAAATATAACTATTTCGTACCCTCACGCTACATCATCAAGTTTTTGGCGCCGTTGCCGGGGAACGAAAAAACGCTATATTTTTAATTTATATTTGTAAAGAAAAAAAAATATTAGGGATAGTCAATGACGAAACACTATAAAGTTACATCACTTTTTCTAACTGATAGTTTTCGTATATTTAGTTTAATTGCAAAGATGAGAAATACAGCGTACGAGTTTTGACTAGTTTAGTTTAATCAAGCTAAACTTGAAATATTTAGCTACAAGGGTCATTCAAAAACCGTAGAATTATTAACAATTATATCCTTTTACGCCGTAGCTATTATTTATCAAAATATTATATTGCGACTAATTTGTAATATTAAGTTTTTGTTATTTTTATTAAATATTTAGATTAATACTTTTATATAATAATAATTCATAAAGCATACTTTGATGGAGTTGATTCAATTCAACGAATGCAGTGTAATTCAATAATAAAATAATATAATAATAATAATAATATAAATATATAATAACAATAATTGGAGTAAATAGATATTTACCGACAAATGGATTGAGAAATATGGAGTTGTTCAACAACTCTACCACAATCACAAAAATAATTGTCCCAACTTTGTTTCTAGTAGTGCAAGTTGGAGGGGACAGTGCATAGCTTACTCCTCAATTACAATATATATACTCCGTATGTGTAAGGAAGAGCACAACCCTTCACATTTTCTTTCCTTCTCTTTGTAAGATATATTTATATTAATATTTATAATATTAAATTTAAGTTTATATAAAAAAACGTTTTAAAAAAAAACGTTTAAAAAAAAGTTTAAAAAAAAACGTTTGTAAAAAAAAAAAAATACAATTATATAGTTTTTTGCTTTTCTTCCTTCTTGGTCCACACACACCCACTCAAAACCACTACTCTTTCCCTCAAATTGTCTTTTACGAAAAAAAAAAACGAACGAATTAAGAAGGAGTAGCTGTTTTTCAACTAGGTTACACATGAGTTGATAAGTGGGGTTGCAACTTTGAAAAAAAAAAAAAAAGAAACAAACGAAAATGAAAACGTGTAGGAGCACTAACAAGGCTCCACTTAACAAATCACTTTAATCAAACATGTTAGTATATATAAAAAAAAACAAAAAACAAAAAAAAACGTTACCATTGGTATTTGTTTATCTTTCAGTGACTAAAGGATATTAATTTATTAAGATTAGGGTTTAATTTAATCATAATTAGTTTAGTTTTAATTAATTTTGTATTTTAAGTTTTAATTAGTTTTATTAATTTATAAATTAGTACCTTTTTAATAAATAATATAAAAATAATATTTTTATAAAAAATTGTATTTTTATAACTTTAAGTTTTATTATTTGTATCTTTTTATTATATAGTACGTAGTTTATAATTATCGTTCGTAATTAGTTTTAAGTTAGTTTTTGCCTTAGTTATTTTTTTTACTTTTAGATTTTTAGGCTTTGCCGTAAAATCTCTTAAGTGCTTTTTCTTTAGACTAAGATTTAGGTGCCTTAAAATTTTGCGACGCAGTGTTAAAATTTTAGTATCCTTTTAAGTAATTCCCGTTTTTCGTTTAGAATCCCTTTTTAATTTTAGACGCGCTACAATTTTCTTATTTTTCGACGCGCTCTTTTTCTTTCTTATTTCTCGACATCCTAGTTTTTAGGACATAGATTTTTATTCTACTTATCTAAATTTCTTAAAATTACGAAAATTTATTTTAAGTGGTTAAATTGATAGACATCAAAATTTTCTGGTTCGTAGTAATAGTTGGATTTGTACGTGAACCGGGTTATTGGAGCCAAACAGTACTCAATTATATTGAGACCAAACGAATCCTGCCCCTCTGCTGCATCTTTTGGCTATTCAAAACGTGGGCAAAATCAGAAAAGTCTATTAATTGGATAACTTATATAATTTTTCTTTCCTTTTAAAAACTAATAGGATATTCAGTGAATGCACCGAGCAAGACGTTCACCACCTTTTGTACGTTCACCACCTGTAACCAGATCAAGACATCTAGCAAATATTGTAGCCGTTTATTTTCCTTTAGAATCGTCATCCAGTCGACCAAGTACTCCAATTCAAATTTCCGATAATCCATTTTTTTGAACCCGACCTCACAATTGAGAATCCGGAGAATATTCAGGGACAACTCATAGATCCTGAACCATTAATTTTTTCTCCGGAACCACCAATCATTCAAACAGAGATTGTTGAGGAACGAACCATTAAATCAGAATCCTCTAGTGATTCAGATTCAACAAATTCAATCATGAAAAATCTGGTACCTTTAAGTATGGAAGACCGAATGAGAGCTAAACGCACTGGCCAAGGTCACGCAATTACTCATCCAGACATTAATGTGCCAGATTATGAAATCAAAGGACAAATTCTACATATGGTGACTAATCAATGCCAATTTAGTGGTGCGCCTAAGGAAGATCCAAATGAACATCTTCGTACCTTTAATAGGATCTGCACACTATTTAAAACAAGAGAAGTTGATGATGAAACTATTTATCTTATATTGTTCCCATGGACTTTAAAAGGAGAAGCCAAAGATTGGTTAGAATCGTTACCTGAAGGAGCGATTGACACATGGGATGTTTTGGTTGAAAAATTTCTTCAAAGATTCTTTCCAGCATCTAAAGCCGTGAGACTTCAAGGAGAAATTGCCACGTTCGTGCAAAAGCCAAATGAAACGTTATATGAGGCATGGACAAGATTCGGAAGGATGTTAAGAGGATGTCCTCAACACGGTCTAGATACTTTTCAAATAGTGCAAATCTTCTATAAAGGCGTCGACATCGCCACACGAAAAGACATCGACACAGCAGCTGGTGGTTCCATTATGAAGAAAACTGCAACCGAAGCTCACAAAATAATTGATAACACAGCATCCCACTCTCATGAGTGGCACCAAGAGAAAGATATATATCATTCATCTAAAGCGGCTAGAGCCGATTCTAGTCATAACTTTGATTCCGTTTCCGCAAAAATAGATGCTTTCGAGAGACGAATGGAAAAGATGAATAAAGATATTCACGCAATACGAATCAGTTGTGAGCAATGCGGTGGACCACACTTAACGAAAGATTGTAACATTGAACAAATGATGGAATAACGTGAGAATGTTTCCTACATGAACCAAAGGCCGGAAAATAATTATCAAAATAATTATCAACTGCTAAGGCCAAACTTTAATCGAAATCAAAACATTCTTTACAATCCAAATGGACCCAACAATAACCCGTATACCCAACAAGGTCCGAATAATCAACCAACTCAAAACAACACTTTCAATCAACAAAGACCTGTCCTGTATAAACCACCACAACAAACCGAAGAGAAAAAGTCAAATCTGAAAGAAGTGGTATTTAAGCTAGTTGAATCTCAAACACAATTTATTGAAACTCAAACCCAAACGAATGAGAGGTTTGATCAGTCACTTAGAACTCAACAAGCTTCCATTTTGAATCTAGAAAAACAAGTAGGTACTCTTGCTAGATTGATGAGTGAGAGGGAACAAGGAAAGCTATCGAGTAATACTGAAGAAAATCCTCGAAATGAATGTTAACATGGTTTCAACAAATTCTGAAAAACCAACACCAAAAGATGGGAAGGTTTTAGATGTGAGTAACAATGAAGAAGTTACCACACCACTACCACCCGAGTATGTAAAGCCAGTGGTGGCACTATACAAACCACCCATCCCGTTTCAAAGAAAAGGAGTTGAGTATGAGCAAGTAATAGGTAATAAAGTTGGTGATACCATTGGAAAGAAGAAAAAGAAAAAGAATAAGAAAGTACAAAAAACAAAAACAGTAGAAGTAAACCCGGTGAAGACAGTTCCACCAAAACCTCCACCTAGGGTAGGTGATCCGGGTGAATTTATTGTTCCTTGTCTACTTAGTGATTGTGTCATGTATGATGCACTAGCAGATTTAGGTGCAAGTGTGAGTGTTATGCCTCTTTCATTATATAAGAGATTAGGAGTAGGTGAGTTAACTCCAACGGATATGAGTGTTCGGCTCCTTGATCAAACCATTAAACATCCAGTTGGAATTGCTGACAACCTACCCGTTCAAGTAGGTAATTTAACCTTTCTAGTCGAATTTATTGTCATTGACATAGAAGAGGACTCAAACATTCCTCTAATTTTAGGTCGATCATTCTTAGCGTCCACCGGGGCGTTATTTGATGTAAGAAAGGGTAGAATGACACTTAGTAATAATGAAAAATCGATCACCTTTATGATTCAAAAGTCTAAATCTCCACCAACCAAATCCGTTGAACTAGCAAAAATGATTGGTAAGAACCATGTTGTTTTACCAACTCCAACAGTAGTGCTTAGCAATATTAAAACGCCTAAGTGTGGGAAAAATGAAGTAACACCTAATGATGACTTGATAACAAAGAACCCCGTTGTTGATAAGAAATTAAATGACCCCATTATTAACAGTTCAATGAAGAAAATTTTTAAACGAGTTTATGATGCTAGAAGTAATGGTAACTTTAAGTTATGTAACCGGTTAGTATCCAATCTGTCGCCTAAAGAAAAGGCGAAACTAGTTGAATTTGTGGATATTACGGAAGAAGCTGGTCACTGGCTTAAAGCAAAAGTCACGGATATGCAAGTTGATTATGGTCCAAGAGAAATTGACGATGAAGTTAATCACAATTTTGACACCACAACTACCTAAGTGTGGGGAGATTCAAATGTTCTAAAAAGAAAATGATGTCTAGAGTTAGTTGCTCTGTTCTCGTGTAGTTCCGAGAATGGAATCCGATTGGTCTTTTCCACTAGCAGACACTAAAGAACTAGTTTTCTCCCCCCATTCTGAATTTTTTTTGTTTTTTTTATAGGTTTTATATAAAATTAATATGCTTTTTAAAATTTAAGTTTTGTGTGAATTTAAAAATAAAATTTACTTTATTTCATTAAGTTTAAAAAAATGATTTCTAAATTCGTCGTGAGTTGAAGATTAGGTCGTTGAACCGAAATTACTTTACCCGAGGGCGGGGCGACATATTTCGTTATCATTATTTTTAATTTTATTGATTTAAAGTATGCCAAAAAAATATTAGATTTTGTAAATTTTTGAACGTGGGGTTATATACCCAACTTCAAAAATATGTATATATATGTTTTTATTTTATCATGAACATTACAGGGTAAAACATCACACTTTCAAAGACTGTCATTAAGTTCAGCAAACGCTACTAATTTTGACGACAAGACGCAAAATATCAAATGTGAAATAACAATAATATGTTTGCAAACTCGGTATTTTTAATCATTTTTCTACGCTAATCACCCTCATGAATTTAAATTTTTACTGATTTCTTGCAAATGAGGGCATTGCATGATCTTAAGTGTGGGGAAGAGTTATAAATTCTCTCGGGTTTACACTTAGTTTAATTGCTAAATTTTGTGAAAATTTGAAAAATTTTCAATTAAATGAACTCAAAAACATGTTTATACATATTTATGAACGATAAAAATAGGTGTTAATACCAAAATTATTGTTACCTCGAGGACATAAATTGAGAAACAACCCAGAATGCTAGAATTCATTTAAAATGGAATAGAAGAGAATAAAAAGGCAAAGAAAGATAAAATAAAAGCTAAGTGTGGGAAGAATTCACCAAATTCTTTAAAACATATATCACATATTTTGTACAAGATTATTGCAGGTACTTTTTCTTTTGGACGATACTAATCAGTTTTACCCGATTTATTGTAATACTTTTGAAAGAATAGATGGATCTACACGATGAATCAATTCCATCATTAAAAGGAAGTAGAGTCTTCCGAAAAAGACACGCGCTTCTTGATTTAGGTCAGGAAGTTGTCGTCCAGACCAGTTGATGAAAAATCGAGAAAAGTCATCTCTAAAATCAGCAGGAAATCCACGGACCTCAGCATCAAACAGGGTCTCCAAGTGGTCAGATTTATCCTAACCATGAGAAGGATTTATCTCGTACAATGGGGGACACCGTGCAAATTAGCTGGATAAGACTAATGAATCAGATCCCCAGAAAGGATAATCTCCTTAAAGATTAAAAATCAGCTTTTAAGACTGATATTACTCAATCCTTGAGATTGACCTTAAAGATTGAGAATTCAAACTCATGGAATTCAATGATATCTAAACTCGAGCTTGAACGAGAAAATATTTTGATCAAAAAGTTACAAACCGATTTGTTTTCTGAAAACCTATTTTCAATGCGTTCATTACCATTGAACGTAAAATCCTAGGAATTCACCTGGAATTCATTAGGTCACCTGAACCAAATCGGGTGTCAACCGTAAGAATGGTGGTTGCATAGCATGGTCAAAGACAGGACCTTGTGCTAGATCGAAAAATCATAGGATGATCTTTACTATTGCTCCTACAAAGGATAGTACTAGCATCCGACACGTTTTTGGACCATAATCAAATGCATGTCATTAGACATTGCCTTAACAGTTTCTTGTTCATCGCTTTCCTTTACAACCGGACGGTAGTTTGCCGAAAGGTAATATACGGGAAAAGTAAACTGGACGTGTTACTTTCCTAATACAAGGTTAGCAAGTGGGTGACACAAAACCATAAGTTTTGAGCTAAAATTTTAAAAATGTGAAACCCATAACACCCACAAAAACATTTTGCAACACCGGTGAAGGGTTATTCCGGAAAACCTGTCTAGAGTAAAATCTAGGTTGAATTTTCAAAAGATCAAATGTTTTCATAAAGTTCCAATTTCCTAACGGATCTAAATTTTCATAGTTATGTGGGACTGTAAATCGCCTTTCAAATGTGCACTTTGCTTTGGAAACCGAAAGTAAATCGGCTATTTGATTGCAAGTGTCGTTGACCTAAACCCGAGGCAACTGTGGATGACACACCCACCTTTAACCATGGTTCTATCGTTACTATCATTGTTTATACCACCATATCAAAATCACTGATGTACAAAGTGTGATGAATAAAAAAGTGATTCATGTATGTTTTTATTTCAAGTTCTGTATTGCTTGAGGACAAGCAACGCTCAAGTGTGGGGATATTTGATAAGGCTAAAAAGGAACATATATTTCATAGCAATATCCCTCCTAAATAATAGGTTTTCATATGTAATTGTATTATATTTTCATTGTAATTGTTTAAATAAATAAGTGCGAAGACAAAAGGCGAAAACGAAGATTTGAAGATACAAACATCCGAAAAAGCTCAAATGTACAAGATACAATTCAAAAGGTTCAATTTATTGATGAATAATGTCTAAAAATGACAAGAGTACAAACCGCGAAACTCAAAGTACAAGATATTAAATTATACAAAAAGGCGTTCGAAAATTCGGAATCGAGACATGAACCAACTTTCAACGCTCGACGCAACGGAGCTAAAATTACAAGTTAACTATGCTCAAGAATATGATATAATATTTAAATAATTCATAATAAGAATAATAATAAATAATAAAAAGTTGTTAATTGAGCATAGTTAAGGGGTCATAAGTGAAAATTTCAAATCAACATTTGCCTATAAAATGGAATTCACGTAGTAATGAAAAAGAACACCTTCACTTCATTTTTCTTTCTTTACCTCTGTAAGAATATATATATTTATATTTATAATATTAAGTTTAATTTAAGTTTAATAATAATTGGGTTATTGTAAGAAATATTTTACGAGTTTTAAAGTCGAAACTCTGTCCGTGTAACGCTACGCGATTAATCACCACTGTAAGCTATGTTCTTCCTTTTTAAATTAATGTATCGTAACTAAGTTATTATTATGCTTATTTGAGCCGAAGTAATCGTGATGTTGGGCTAAAATATTAAGAAGGGGTTATTGAACTTTGGACCATAATTAAGGTTTGGGCAAAAGACCGACACTTGTGGAAATTGGACTATTGACTATTAATAGATGGGGGTATTGTCTAATTGAGTGACAACTCATTAGAGTCTGTCGAACCTATCTTCAAATTAATTAACCTAATAATTAATAATGATTATGGTTATCCTATTTAGTGACGTTCATATGGAATCTATTATAATCATTTAATTAATTATTCGGGTTGGGTAATTGATTATTCAAACTGATCAAGTGGGTAAATTAATATTCATATATAATCAAAACAGGGGTGGATTACATACGGTGATAACTGATGTAATTGTTGACAGAAGTGATAACTGCGTCACAGTTTAAATCCTTAATTAGTGGGAATATTTGACTTCGGGTATAAGGGTAATTTGACGAGGACACTCGCACTTTATATTTATGACCGATGGACTATTATGGACAAAAACCAGATAGGTATCAAATAAACCAGGACAAAGGACAATTAACCCGGGTAACAATTAATTAAATCAAAACGTCAAACATCATGATTACGGAAGTTTAAATAAGCATAATTCTTTTATTATATTTCTCATCGTATCTTTATTTACTGTCATTTTATTACTCGCAATTTTATTTACTGTCATTTTATTTATTGTCATTATTTTACGCACTTTAATTATCGTCATTTATCTTTACGCTTAAAATATAGAATCGACAAACCGGTCATTAGACGGTAAAACCCCCCTTTTATAATAATATTACTACTTATATAATTATATATAATTTGTATAAATATAGTTGTTAAAAATATAGTAAGTATCACCAGCTCCCTGTGGAACGAACCGGACTTACTAAAAACTACACTACTCTACGATTAGGTACACTGCCTATAAGTGTTGTAGCAAGGTTTAGGTATATCCCATCTGTATAAATAAATAAAACTTGTGTAATATTTCGTCATATTTCGTAATAAAAATATAACTATTTCGTACCCTCACGCTACATCATCAATAGGCATTTTCTGATTTTTACAGCTCCGCAATCGTGGAGTTTTTGTGCCTTACAGCTCCGCGATCGCGAAGGTGCGCATTTCCAGCTCACACATTTTTGTTCACTAGCTTGTCGACATAATTAATTACTTATATATAATATATATATATAATTTATTTTAATTAATTATATATTATATTATATTCTCGTGCATAATTGACTTGTAACAATAGCTCCGTCGTCTTGTACGTTGATGCCCGGTTTATGTCCTGGTTCTGGTTTTTCAAACGTCCTTTCGTACGCTTAGAAAACTTGTACATTACGTTTCACGGCTTATACTTTCGTTAATAGTTAAGCTTAAATCATCGATAAACTATATTACCCGACGTATAACTTTTATAATTGAGTGTTTTAGTCATTTGCTTATATATATCATCGCCTCATTATCTATTAAAGTATATTAATAATATTGGAACGTTTTATATCTAAATTACGTTCTTTTAACAAAACATTTTAATAATCAAAATTCTATTATATTGAAAATGTTTTCTTACATTAAATATTATGATAGTTAAATAATTAACTTATCAAGAATCACGAGGAAAAATATTGTAAAGCATGCATTGAAAATTAAGTAGGAATCTCTACTACTTTTGTCTAATCGATGTTATTTGATACTTTGTTATCACTTGTAGATTACACTACCATTTATTCCGAATATCGTTAAAAAGAAAAGTTTTCTTAAATCACAGTGGATCTCATAACAGAGACCTGTAACAATAACACAATCTATAAGAGATTTGATAAATATCTTTTAATTTAATCGTTTAGCATTATCTTTTAATTCCATAGTTAAATATATCAAATAGATATTTAAACCCATAGGTTTAATGTACAGTATTATACATTTAATACTTCGTTAATGTTTTCAAGTTATAATATATATATATATATATATATATATATATATATATATATATATATATATATATATATATATATATATATATTTACATATATATTCATATCCAATTATATAATGGTTCGTGAATCGTCGAAATCTGGTCGAGGTTAAATAAATACATGAACATAGTTCAAAATGTTTGAGATTTAACTTAACAGACTTTTCTTATCGTGTCGAAAACATTAAATCATTTAAAGATTAAGTTTAAATTTGGTCGAAAATTTTCGGGTCGTCACAGTACCTACCCGTTAAAGAAATATCGTCCCGAAATTTGATTGGGATCGTCATGGCTGAAAATAAGTATGTTTTCATGACTCATATGAGTTGAAAAGTAGAGTTTTATCACCATTGAGTAATATAGATAAAACAATTCAATCATGCGAAGAGTACGAATGAAGTTATCACAAAAGATTGAGATGAGTAAATGTAGATTCGTCTTAATCGGTGACGTAATCACGGTTGATTTTTCGAAATTCAAGGAAATTAAAGAAAATCTTCGAAATCTAAATAAGATTTGATTCTTCGGTAATTAAGGAAATTAGGATCCTATTTGATTAAATGCGGTCATCTGTCTCGATTGATTTGTCTGATATTTTCGCTATAAATTAACCTCTTCCGTTCCATTATTTTCACCACTTCTTTACTTCCTTCTTCAATTCATACTTTCCAATAGATTGTGAAAATGTTAAATCCAGTCCTGATTCTTGACATTTTCCTAGTTATCGTATCCTTCATTCTTCTTTTTCATCTGCCACCAGAGGAAGTTATTTTCTTCTACTATTACCTTGGGGTTATAATGTTTTTAATTCTCCCGTTTCTTTACGTTGCAATACATATTGATATACACGGTTTGTAATTTATGTGTTGTTGTCAGGCTTTATATTTGCCCTTATATTTAGGAGCTCCATGCTTTTGTTTTTCCTTCCCGACTTCAAGTCAAGCGAATAATGGTTTAGAATTCATAGGTATGGAGTTTCGAATGATCATAATATACAAATCAGAAAGGAAAGGTAATAGCATGATTTGATTTGTCAAATTACCAGAATATCCAGAAAAGACCGAATCATCAAGAAAAATATTTTCTTGATATGCTTAGAGGTTAAATAGAATGAAAGAGTTATGTAACATGGTTCATGATGAGGGTATTATCTGTGAACCTTTATCACGTTCCATTAGAAACTCAGTATGACTTATTGTAATATAATCACGTTGATCAAGTGTCATTATATTATACTAACTCATGCTTCAATTCTCAACACTACTTCAAAAACATCCATTTTTCGAATTTTTCGAATTTTTCAGAATTTAGAAACTAAAATAGTTTCTTTTATGATGTAACACAGATAGCGCGAAGAGATAAATAATTTCGGATAATAATAGTTATGAAGATATCTTCAGAAATATCAAAGATATTTATAATGAAAGATATGATGATATCTTAGAATTTCTAATATCGAAGGATGATGAAGAAGAATTGTTCGTAAAGGTTTAGAGTCAGGAGCAAGGTATTCGTTAATGACTTCAGCAAATACTGAATCATTTGGATTCTTTGAAGGCAGGTTTAGTCTTTGTGATTTGTCCACAGCCTCCTTCATGGTTTGCTCAATCCGTTTTCCAGTTCCAACTTTTATGAGCTTTGCCAACTTTTATCATCAAACCTTCGACTGTTAAGGTCATTTACAGTTTTTGCTGGTTCATTCTGCTTTTTCAACATTCAGAGTATTGATTCATAGACTGAGTGCTTTTCAGAATTTCAGAATGGAAGATCATAATTCTAAGAGATAAATGTTATATGTATACATATAACTGTTGATGTAGAAACGCTGCGAGATTCAAAATACTGATTGCTGATTCTCGGTAAGTGGTATGGCAATTATCGTTACAAGATACAGATGAGTAGATGATAGGGTTTCAATGAGTACATATAATAATTTTTCAGAGAGGCTTACGCGAAAGAATAACGAAGTTGCTGGTACATCTGCGGATAATGTGGTGGAATATAAAAGGTTCCCCGGTAACGACGACGAAAGAGCAAACGTGTATATCAAAGTTATAATGAGGCTTATTCGAATGAAAAATCTAAGTTGATTTGCTGGAGGTGTGACAAAACTGGCTACTTTGAAAAGGAATTGCAAAGTTATTTTCGGTAATAATAATGTTAAAGGATCTAGCACAGTTTTGAATTCAAAGTATGGTTTTGTAAGATGTGAAAATCTAATAGTGATATCTTCTGTTAAATCTTGACTCGGATTCTGATCTGTCAAAAATCAGAATGTGTAATCGAATTTGTATGAAAATGGTTGTTATGATTCTTATGGAAGAATGTATATCACTGTGAATGTAGTGAGTATAGTTAATGATTCTTGAATCAAAATTGAAGAATGTACAGTGTAACATATTAATTGTGAACTTATATATTTCCTGGGTATTACCTACCCGTTAAAAATTTCACAAGTAATACTTTGTACAGAAGAATTTTACTAGTCTTTATGAAAATATATATGTATATTTTCTTCAGATGTAATACGGATTTAATGAGTTAATATACTATTAAACTCATTTGATTTTCGGCTGGAACTAGAAATAAATAATCTCTAAAACATTAGAGATTACATAATTTTCGCGGAGTATTTCACTAATGTAATCGATACTTCATTATCTATTCTTATTGATATTCCTCGGTGAATGATGTTGGTGCTCGTGGAATTCTTGTGAGTTTCGCAAGGTACGAATGATGTTTTATGGAAAGTTTCAAATGCATCGAAAATGAAAGTGTAAAATCAAACATGTATTTGAATAATACACTTGATTTATTATGAAATGGAATCTATTAAGTCGAAGCAGAGATTGTAGTTAACGATTGTTAAGTTATTAACGAAGGATGTACATCATGGCATATTAGTAACATGAACTAACCGAGTAGTACCTACCAGTTAAGATTCACACGTAATAGCTTAGTACGAAAAGATTTATTTTAATTTCAAAATTCATATATATATATAAAATATACATATAATTTCTTCAGTGGAAATGAGTTAATACTTCATAACTCGTTGATACAATATACGCGTTGTTGATTTGTGATGATGTTGGTGATTATGGAACTGGCGGAGCTTGTGATGTTATAGGTGCTGCTGGCGCTGACAATGCTGATGGTACTATTGATGATGCTTGTATAACAAGTCTAACTTGTAAATCGCGCACCATTCCTGTCAGGGTTTCACTTCATTATTTCTATCTGGCCACTCATCTAATTTACAATTTGCACTAGAATATATAATCTCTAAAACTTTTAGAAACTACATATTCACTGCATAATATTTCTTCAATGAAGTTATGAATCAATACTTTATTGTTTGTTGTTGTTGGTATTCCTTGGTATCTACAGGGCGTATGACGTTGATGCTCGTGGGAGAGATTGTGAAGTTGAGGTTTACGATGCGGTTGTTATTGTTGGTGGTGGTGGTAATGGTACTATTGGTGTTGATGATGGTGGTACTGTTGATGCCGGTGATGCTGCTGGTGCTTGTAACCTTTGCACCATATTCTCCAAAGCCTCTACCCGAGCGCGAAGCTCGTTGACTTTTTCTATTACACCGGGATGATTTTCGGTTCGGACGAGCGGATGAATAAGATTCAGAATTTGAGATAGTATATAATCGTGACGAGATACTCTGGAAATGAGAGAGAAAATGGTGTTTCGGACAGGTTCGCCGGTAAGTGCTTCAGGTTCTTCGCCAAGAGGGAAATGTGGTGGATGAAAGGGATCACCTTCTTCTTATCTCTAATGATTAAGTAGGCTATGAACCCATCCCCAATTTATCCAGAATAGATGCTGGCTAATTGGTTGATCCATTCCGGTCACACTGCTTTCGGAGCTCGAGTGGAAATCCATATCGGAATAGCGGTCGGAATCTAAGGAATTTGAACAATATATAGGATCCATCTTGTGTAATCAGGGAAATGATTTTTGATGTGAAATTGATTATAGAACTTAGATTTAGTATTCTTCAATACATAATTTACATATGTATTTATAATACCAAGATCCCATAAATTACGGAGGAATCTTCGAAAGATGTCAGGCAAAGTGTACAGTAACAGATATGCTAAGATATGAATTCGTCTGTACACTATCTATGCAATAAATGCAGGAAAACGTGTCTAGACTTAAGAATGATAAACAAGTAATTTCTGACAAGAATGATAAGCAAAACTCGGTAAAAACAGATACTGTCATAGTTCAGACTCACTAATGCATCCTAACAATTACCAGTTAAACACACTAATGCAAATTCTGGTTCCCTATGACCTCAAGCTCTGATACCAATTGTGATGACCCGTCCAAATTCATTTGGACGAATACATCATTCATCGATTTCACAGTGAGGTACTAACCTCTACATGATATGTTTTGTACATATTGCATTCGTTTGAAAAGGCACACCATAAATGAATATATCTAATTCCAAGGTTTTTGACGTCTGATGATTTCTACATATAGACAATCACCGTAAATAATAGTTTACAATACTACATCCGTTAACAATGCAGTCAAAATAAGATACATGGTGATGAATTTGTGAATTCAACACTTTCTCGAATAAAACATGTATGACTCCATGCACATAGCTTGTATATCATATAAGAAAACAGCGTAAGACTTTTAGGAACCTGAGAATAAACATGCTTTAAAGTGTCAACAAAAAGGTTGGTGAGTTCATAGTTTTAATGTTGCGCATAATCTGTATATAAAGGTAGATCACAAGATTTCAGTTGTTTCATCCAGAAACGTTTATCAAAATATTTTACAAGATTGAGCACCCTGGTAACTAAACTTTAACATATGTATAATAAGTACCCTTGTTTTAACATACATGCAACCAACATGTACAATACACGCAAACCAATGTGTACTAAACTCAAATAGCATACGTCTGTTTTATAGTTCAGGCGAGGTTTTCTATACCTGGAACGGACGGGGATGTCAAGCCCTATGGATCCATATACCACTATTCGCGCCCACCAGTTCTTATAACCGGCAGTTACTAGTTACCAAAGCTAAGGGATTTTCAGTTCAAACTCGGTGTAGAATTTAGTATGTACTTGTATCCATTGCGTTTGAAATAAAGTGCATGTATTCTAAGCCTAAAAATATTTAAAGCATTTAAAAAGGGAGCAAATGAAACTCACTATACTGTATTTCGTAGCAATTATGCATATGACGGCACTGAACAAGTGCAGGGTTGGCCTCGGATTCACGAACCTATATTAGTTATATATATATATATATATATATATATATATATATATATATATATATATATATATATATATATATATATATATATATATATATATATTAAAACATATAACAAGCTAGGTCAGGTCATAGTGTATCACAAATCCTAATGCTCGAGACCGACATGCAAAAGTTAACAAAAGTCATCTCAAAAAGTCAACTTTGACAATTGTTTAACAAAACGAGACGTGTCTTATATAAGAATTCATTTACTCGACTAGTAGTATTCAAAAATCCAATTTATTAATCTTGTAAACGAGTTGTTTAAATATTAATTGTAGATTCAAAAGCAATTTCAATTAACGTCAATCATAATTCAGTTGACCATAACTTTTAATTCGTTCATCGAAATCACGCGATTTCTAAATGAAAAGTTAATAATTTTTTGCCAGCTTTTCAACAACATGCATGTCATATACTTTATATCAGTAGTACATGTATTAAATTCATGATTCATCATAAAACTATTTAACGATGACATTTATCATTCAAGCATGCATAAACATATATACTCGAGCACTAGACATGGATACTCTATTAATATATAAAAGATAAGATATGAATGCTCACGTATCAATATTGTGATTCAATATTGCAGGAAAGTACGTAGATGTAACGGAGATGATAAACACTAGATTCACAATTAAAACCCCCCGAGCAATACCTATAACCTCTATAGCTATAACCCAAAATTTCTTAGCTTTATCCCGCTCGAAAACCAGTTTTGAAATTTCTCGCTCATAACCTCATCGTAGTAATTTATGTAATGCTAATAATAATACTACTACAACTAATATTAATATAACTATATTATTATTGATAATCTTTAATAATAATAATAATATTAATAATAAAATAAATAAATATATACGGAGTAAAGAGATAGATAGATTGTGAATGAATCGAGAGCAGAAGGCTCGTGCATTTTATAGGCATTTTCTGATTTTTACAGCTCCGCGATCGTGGAGTTTTTGTGCCTTACAGCTCCGCGATCGCGAAGGTGCGCATTTCCAGCTCACACATTTTTGTTCACTAGCTTGTCGACATAATTAATTAATTATATATAATATATATATATATATATAATTTATTTTGATTAATTATATATTATATTATATTCTCGTGCATAGTTGACTTGTAACAATAGCTCTGTCGTCTTGTACGTTGATGCCCGGTTTATGTCCTGGTTCCGGTTTTTCGAACGTCCTTTCGTACGCTTAGAAAACTTGTACGTTACGTTTCGCGGCTTATACTTTCGTTAATAGTTAAGCTTAAATCATCGATAAACTATATTACCCGAAGTATAACTTTTATAATTGAGTGTTTTAGTCATTTGCTTCTATAAATCATCGCCGCATTATCTATTAAAGTATATTAATAATATTGGAACGTTTTATATCTAAATTATGTTCTTTTAACAAAACATTTTAATAATCAAAATTCTATTATATTGAAAACGTTTTTGTACATTAAATATTATGATAGTTAAATAATTAACTTATCAAGAGTCACGAGGAAAAATATTGTAAAGCATACATTGAAAATTAAGCAGGAACCTCTACTACTTTTGTCTAATCCATGTTATTTGATACTTTGTTATCACTTTTAGATTACACTACCATTTATTCCGAATATCGTTAAATAGAAAAGTTTTCTTAATTCACAGTAGACCTCACAACAGAAACCCGTAACAATAACACAATCTATAAGAGATTTGATAAATATCTTTTAATTCAATCATTTAGCATTATCTTTTAATTCCATAGTTAAATATATCAAATAGATATTTAAACTCATAGGTTTAATGTACAGTATTATACATTTAATACTTCGTTAATGTTTTCAAGTTATAATATATATATATATATATATATATATATATATATATATATATATATATATATATATATATATATACATACATATATATTTACATATATATTCATATCCAATTATATAATGGTTCGTGAATCGTCGGAATCTGGTCGAGGTTAAATGAATACATGAACATAATTCAAAATATTTGAGATTTAACTTAACAGACTTTGCTTATCGTTTCGGAAACATTAAATCATTTAAAGATTAAGTTTAAATTTGGTCGGAAATTTTCGGGTCGTCACAGTGTGTGAGTGGGGTAATCGCACATGATCCAAATTTTGAAAGGGCCCTAAAGTTTAAAAAACGGATCGTTTTATAAAACGAGATAAATAAACTGGAGGGTGTGATCACTAATCTGTATTAAATGGACACGAAAACTAGGTCATTTGATAAAACGTGATGATGAGGATGTTTGGAAATTTTATTTTTATGAGGGTCCATTTTACATCTCGCACATTACCTTCAAAAACAATGAAACGGCCCTGACTGGACAAAACCTTTATTCGTAATTTTAATTAAAGTGACGTCTAAAGAATTTTAATTAAGCTAATATACGTTAATAATAACCAGCATGAAGAGTTGAGCGATAGCGTCGAACCATTGTTTCACTCAGTGTTGTAAAAGTCGGCCGATTTGGCCGACGCGTCGACCGACGCGTCATTTTTTTGGGTTCTCCGTCCCATTTTTTCTGAAAACGACTCTGTAACGACCCAAATTTTTTGACTTATATTTATGCTTTATACTTTCACGAATCTACGTATATGTACGTACTGAGCTAGATAATATTCTGGAGTCATTATCCATGTTAATTACTTTCGTTAATATCTTAAAACGTGTTATTAAGTACTTAATCACTTAAGTTGAATCCTCGAATACTTTTACGACCGTTAGTGTCACTAGTCGTTTAGAACGAGCTACGTACTTGGTACACGTTAAACTTTTGTCATAATTGGAGTGTTATGACTACTTAATCTTAATTGTTATTTCTTAATGACAATTATTTAGCTTGTTGGTTTCTTAATTACGCTTAATGTTTTATTAATGCACACTAGTTAGTCTTAATGGACTTATCACCTTAATGGACTTAGTTTATCAAAGGCCCACCCTACTCTAGCTAATGGACTAGTAATTTAGCCCATCTTAATGGACTTATGAATCCATTAAGACATAAGACAAACCCATTATGTATTAAGACAAGATTCATGCATGCTTATGTACCACTTCTTACACCATGCTACATGCTTCCCAACATGCAAACATCACCATTGTACCACCACTCATGCCAAGCCAAAATGGTCCCCCCCCACCCTTGCAAAACCGTCGGCCTATAATCCCACCACCACCATCTTCATTTTTTTTTCAAACTTCATTCATTTTTCACAAAACACACACACAATTCTCTCTAGTTTTTCTCTCTAGTTTCTCACTCTAAATACTTAAGAAAACTTGTAAGTTTTCTTGAACTTTCTTTCTTTCTTTTTCTTTCATAACCGAAATCATCATCATCATCAAGGGATCAAGCTTTTTAGCTTTTTTGATCTTGTTATATCTTGTAGATTCAAACCTTGGTTGAAAATCTTCAAGAACATGGAGGATTCAAGCTCTCTAGCTTTGAATCTTCATTACTTTTGTTAGATCTAAACTCATAGCTTAAGATCTCTTTATATTTGTTAAAGGATCAAAACTTATGTTTATGATCTTCATGTAACTTGTAGATCTAGCTTTTTTGCTTTAAGGATCTTCAAGAACATTAGAGATCCAAGCTTTCTAGCTTGAGGTTTCTACAAAAAGTTTGTTAAAAGATCAAGTTTATTAACTTATGATCTTCTTTAAGTTGTTTTACTTCAATTTTGTAACTTGAGTTTTCATTAAACAAAGATACAAGCTTTATAGCTTGAAGTCTCATAAGTATTGTTAAGAGATCCAAGCTTTCTAGCTTAGGGTTTCATCATTTTGTTTGATCTAAGTTATGTAACTCATGATCATCCAACTTGTTAAAACAAAAGCTCACTAGCTTATATTCATTTTATGTTGTAAAAATCTAAGTTTTATAACTTAAGGTTTTGTAAAAATTGAAAGTCTAAGTTCTATAACTTAGGGTTCCACCTAGAACACAAGATCTAGACTTTCTAGTCTAAGGTCTTCAATATTTAGCTAAGATCTAAGTTCTATAACTTAAGGTCTTGCTTGTTTGGGTTGATTACAAGTTTATAGCTTAAAAATTCCAAATAAAACTTGTACTTGTGTCGAATCTAAGAACTTGATGTAACTTTGGTTCATCATCCTTCTAAAACTCTTAAATGAGTTGTACTTCTTTTATTAGTCTAGACATTGTGTGTTGATGGTTAAAACTTGGTCAAAATGATGCTAAATCATCAAAGAGTTGTACACTTGAGACTTATACGCATCAAGGACGAGAACCGTGATAAGCATCAAACACCAAGAAACCCACCGGAGCACTTGTATCTATTTTTCAGGGTCTGATCTGACTCCTGGAGCTTCTGGAAAATTGATTTCCAGAAAGTTCAGGATGTGTAGATAATTTTCATTTAAGACTCGCCTAAATCCAATATACGGTTTAGGATTTATAGTCTTCCAAAGTTCACTACGCCTTCGTAACGACGTGCTGAAATTTCTGACCTACTCGCGCTTTGACCGTCGCCACGGCCAAACGACATCGAGTTAGGATCTGAATTTCGGATAGCGGTAAGAGGACTCACAAACGGAGCCTTGGCAACTGTCCGCGCATCATTTTAGGTTGTGTAGAGGTCGTAGCGGCTGTTCGAATTCAGCTTTTTGTTTCGACCTTTATTCTTGTTGAAAACTAACTTTAACTTTTACGTATGATGATAATGATGATACTTAAGACTTAACTTACTTACTTTTAAACCTTTTTGGGACGATTTACTGACTTAGTAACCATTGATATAGGTTGAGGACCTTTTGGACCGACTTACTACTTGCTTACATTTTCGTATCAACTTTACCGTACAACCACTGTGAGTTATAGCTCCCTTTTCACTTTAACTATTTTTGGGACTGAGAATACATGTGTTTTTTATATTTTACATAGTAGATACGAGTACTTAAACTTTATATATGTGTGGGTGACATAATGGCACAAATTTTCCCCTTAGCTCGGTGACGTTTAACTATTGGTTTATGAACCGGTAGACGCGAATCTTAGATATGGATCAATAGGGTTTGACATCCCCACTCGGGCTTTAATACTTCGTCTATTTTAATGCACTCGCCAAGTGTACTTTTAGGGGGTGATGTAGTGACCCGAACTTTTCCATGATTATAAATTATATGAGATTAATATTTACAAGAATAAATGTTTCCAACATGTTAAGCAATCAAACTTGTTAAGACTTGATTAATTGAAACGGATTTTGTGTTAACGTTTGACCACCCAGTTTGTCCGATGATTCACGAACGTTATAACTTGTATATGACATGATATTATATATATGAACATATATATATGTTTAACATGATGAAATGATAATTAAGTATCTCATTATGTATATTAACAATAAACTTTATACATAAAACAAGACTACTAACTTAATAAATTCAAAATGATATTTATATGTAACGATTATCGTTGTAATAACGTCTTAATATTTATATATCATATTAAGATATATTAGTACATCATGTTATCATAATAATGTAACAACTTAACATCTCATTAGATATAATAACAATGGGGTTAATTACATTTAACGAAATCGTTAACTTAAAGGTTTCTGTAACAACCCAACCTGTATTAAACCGGCCCATAATTTTTTTTTTCTTTTTAATATACATTAATTAACACTTTAGGTCCCATTACACAATTTACAAAACGTATTTTTATCAAAGTAAGTTCAAAGAACTTAAAAACGTACCACAATGATTTAAACTTCTTAATACAATAATACGTTAGTTAAATCATAAACCGGTTATAATCATTATGACCCGACTAGTTACGTTTACACAAAACCGAGCATGGTGATTTGGGACTACGCTACCCAAATCCTAATCGAGTACAAAAGCAAGATCTTCTAAAGCAACCTAGCCAAGATCTCTAATCCACATGCTTACCCGAGCTGCCAACACGCCAACCTATAAAAATATCAACAACGAGAGGGTAAGCTAATGCTTAGTGAATGCAAAGATACTATACACATACATATGCATAAAATGGCTACGCATCACCAAGCATCAAAATAACACATACCGTTTCCGCATGGTAAACAAACTACAAAAGATCACAATACACAAAGTAGCTACACGCTACGTAATCGCCAAGCTAACGTCACAAGATTAGCTACAACACAACAATAAGTATATACGCGTATACAATAAATATAATCAACAATATCGATAAGGTTAACCCCTTAACCCAAACCACATGAAGGTTGGCTGAACTACCCGGACCTTAGTGAATTCGCACTACCCGAGATTCACTTCCTTCACCACTTCAACAACCGAGGTTGGTCGAACTACCCGAGCCTTAGTGAATTCGCACAACCCGAAATTCACCACCTCATCACCAAGATGACCGAACTACCCGAGTCATAATGAATCCGCACTAACCGAGATTTATTTCCTCAACAATAAATGCTAGCAATCCATCGCCAAAAGGGTTATCCA
Source organism: Rutidosis leptorrhynchoides (assembly GCF_046630445.1). Classification (NCBI taxonomy): domain Eukaryota; kingdom Viridiplantae; phylum Streptophyta; class Magnoliopsida; order Asterales; family Asteraceae; genus Rutidosis; species Rutidosis leptorrhynchoides. The sequence continues at coordinate 127,807,527 of NC_092338.1, read as the reverse complement.
AAGCGATAGCCGATTCACAACACCAAGGGTAAAAACCCACAACGCATAAGCGTATCACATGGACCCGAAGCACAAGGTCCATTCTCCCATACGAACATAGAGTAAACCCGAACAAGGGTCACACTACACACACTCACCCATTTTACACATATACATGTGCATAGTAAATTTACACTCACCTTGAAGTCTAGATGGATGCCAAACCAAAATCCGCAATCGCCAATGGAAAGTACCTATTCCATTTATCACATAACAAGTAGCATAATTAGGGTGGATTTACAAATCAACCCAAATTGACAACTAGTGCAAATTCGACCCAAATGCACTTCCAAACACAAACCGCGCCCAAACTAACCAATAATCACTATCACAAGTGATAATGGTCCTAATACGCCAATTAAACCCAATCATAAGTGTTAAACACTTGTCTTATCCAAAATGACACTTAAACCCTAATTTGACCCATAATAAGTCAACATCACGCCATTAGCAAGTTTTGACACCAAAACATATTTAACTCGGTTTTATACTTCAACTTAATCCATTTTAAGTTTATAAACCTTATTAAATCGTCAATTGGGTCATAATCATCACCAAACCCTAATTTTGACTCTAGTCAAAATTAGTCAACCACATGAACCCTAAAGGTCTCCAAAACATCAATAATCACTAATACTAATGATTATTCATTCTTTGCAAGCCTCACAAGTATAAACTTGCACACCAAACCCAAAACCCGCCAACATCAACAATAAACCCAAATCTTGGTGTTAATCTTCAATTAACAACTAATGGGGTTCCATTTATGAACTCACAATCAAAAAGCCCCAAATTTAGATGATGAACACAAAAACAAATTTCGGAGTTAAAGCTTACCGTTAGTATCACCTTGTAGCTAAGAACGAGAAGAACAAACTTGTCTCTTATGCTAAAGATCGAATCCCACTTTTTCCCTTCCAAATCACACTTTGAATCACTTGAGGAATTTATGTTTTGAGAGGAAAGTGAGAAAGAAAATGGAAAAGAAAAAGATAAATGAAATGAATGGACCAGATTTGAGGCTATAATCTGCCTCATGCGCAAAAAGACCAAAATACCCCTCCTTTATTCCTTTTCCAAATAGCTGTTTAGCATTTTTGCCCGTTATAGGCCGCGGCGCGGCTGGGAAGCTCGCGGCGTGGCTTAAAGCTGAAATCCAAGGTCGAGCATTTTCATATAAATCACCATCAGACCACGTTATAGTCCGCGGCGCTGCCCAGTACTGAATCTGATTCTGACTCTGTATTTTAGAGACTGAACTTGCCTAACTCTGATTCTGATGTAAATTCTGAAAATGCATAAGTGTTAGGTTCACTTTTAGTGGCACTTTCTGCTGCGCACATTTACTGACACTTTCAGGAACCTTTTCTGACGCACAAAATTCGGGATCTTACAACTCTCCCCCACTTAAATTCAATCACGTCCTCGTGATCCTAGTCACTTAACCAATCCGAACCTACACTCGATGGTTTTCAAACAACGTTCCAATCCGACTTCCACCACACTTATCGTTAATTCGTAATTCATTAACTAAATACACACTTGCACGCATTCCGAGACATGCAATACACACAACATCCGAAGTCTATAACGATCACTTAGAATACGCGAAATCGCTACGTATTCTTCCAATTCCTCTAGACAATTCTTCTCAAAGAGTCACCATTAACAACCAAATCGTCACCCGCGACTCGTCAAATCCACAAATTCGGGCACTAACACTTGCTCAATCCTTCACATCGAGAAAACTCAACCAATCTCATACCGAGATGTCAACCCTTTAGCGCACCCATACCAAGTACAATGCTAAAAACAATCACAATAAAGTCAACCATCCGGCCGATGAAGACCGAAAAAGCGAATCCTTACAGATAACACTTACCACTTAACAACCCTTGTAGTGCGTAAACACGGCTATTACGCAACTACCGCAACCTCATAAGCAAACGGCTAAAACTGTTAGCGCCCAAAACGACTAGGGCAACGCTAAACTCAAGGTGTACAAAATCGACTATTGTCACACCCTCAACAACATGTGAGCGAAACACGGCTATCGCATCACTAATCACACAACATGGTCCTTACGACCCCACCATCAGCGTATAAAACAACCAATAGTTCACACAACCAACATGGCCGAAACAACCCGAGCCTAAACACATATGGAGGATGGTGGAAACAACCCGAACCTTAGTGAATTTGCAACAACCCGAAATTCACCAACCCAATCCATATTTCCCACAACGAAATGACCGCACAACCCGAGTCATTGTGAATACACGCAAACCGATATTCACTACCTCCACCACATAGTATAACCGAGGATGGCCGTACAACCCGAGCCTTAGTGAATCCGAACTACCCAACATTCACTACCTCAAACTATGAGTCCAACCAACAGGGACAATAGTACTACCCAAAATATTGTGAATACGAAATATTCACGTCCCAAAACTTAGCACAGGAATGGTACTCCCATTCCTCATCGGTACTCAAATTTCCCGATAACGTTATACCGTACCGATATAACACTACTCCAGCACAAATATCCGTTAGTGTACAACGACATATAATACTAACTCCCGGGTGATGTCTTACACACTGCGACTAAATCACCCCCATGACAATGTGGCGTCTTGAACACCTCGACGATTCCACATGTCAATCAAAACAATGAGTGGTGTCTTGAACACCACGACAATTCCACTCCCATGACAATGTGGTGCCTTAAACACGTCGACAATACCACACGTCAATCAAACCAATGAGTGATGTCTTAAACACCGCGACAATACCACTCGTTACTTAGAATGTGGTGTCTTAAATACCGCGACAATACCACATTCATACGACACAAATAAATACATTATATACGTACACGCATCACTCGTACGTGTACACTTTGCCACCACAATCGAGCAAGAACCACCTATATCGCACATAGGCTCAAGACAAATAATTCTCTAAAAGATAATCCGACACGCACATCCCTTAACTGAGGGATCTCACCTTGCTCGTCAAACACGTCCATTATCTCTCAGCGAGATTTACCTCATTACCACCTTGGTGATAATTCAAATCCAAAGTCATAAGTACAATTTAACCGAAATTGTACTCTACCACGAATCGACCAATCTAGGTCCCGACACAAATTCCGGATCTACTAAAAACATCATCCGAAATCTCACACTAAAACCTCTTCGTGCGGGAGTGTAACTCCCCCACTTGGAACTACGTTCCATAACCGCGTCACCATGGTAACATCATCCGCGATAATTACCATTCTCCGATATACGAGACCAATCTCGCCATCGGTCATAACACTCGAATTCCTATGAATTCATTTCGCACACTAGAATTTGACGCTCACCGTCACCCGTTGGCTTTATTTAAACAACGACACAAAACTAACACAACACGCACTTTGTACAACCGTACAATGCTACCGAAAGGTAGACTTTTCTACAATTGGGTTCACACGACCCATCACCACATCTTGTTCCAACCTTGAGCACACGAAGGATTTTAACCAATCCTTAAACACTTCGAACGAAGAGTTCACCACAAATTACACAACTCTACTCTCGCAATCATTCAATTGCTGTAGCTTGTCAAATTCCCACCTAGACACTCATGTACCTAAGGGTTTCTCCCCGGTACCCTAAGTACCATGTAACCGCAACATCGTCGGAGTCGAACACCATGTTAGTAGGTATAAAAGAGGCACCTAACGTCGCGTCATGTAGACTCCTTCACCAATATACATCGAGATCAACACCCGATCCCTCGGATTTTATCCACCCGACGAACCTCACGGTTCATTAACTTCAACACGAGAGCGAACACGCTCTTACATCCGAACACCAAAGCCCACACCCATGGCATGGTAAAAACATTTTCCAACACTAAGGAATGCTTGGTTGCACCAAGTCTTACACCCTTCGCCCATCAATCAAAACGTCACCATAAGGTACTTCCATTAGGAACGTCACCCATATCAATAATATGCACATCACAAGGCATCTAACAAACCCAAACTCAACGGCACATAATAAATAATCAAAGGACATATTTATAAAAGCGAAACGTACCTTAACGTCTCCTTGTGGCATCTGCCGCCGCCAACTCAGGACAATCCGTCTTGCGATGTCCCTCCTTATGACAATAGTAGCACATCCCGTCATCACTTCTCGGCATTGTGCACTCCCATAACTTGTGGCCCCTAACACCACAATTGAAACATCTAGGTGCACGAGAATCCATCGTGCCTTTACCCACATTACCCGCACTCGCACTTGCACCCTTATTTTTCTTACTTGGGGCGCCGTACGAATCAACCCTTCTCTTCCTTGAAGGTTCACAAATCCTCAATCGCGAATACGATTCAAAACCCCTAGCCATGTTGAATAACTCCACAAACGAGTTTACATGACCAATGCTAATTTTGCCCTGTAAGTCATCATTCAAAGTTCGATAGAAATCTTCCATCAACATACGATCATTCCCAATATACTCCGGGCAAAAACGAGCCTTCGTCATAAAGGTCGTCTTGAGAGTATTCAAGTCCATAGATCCTTGTTGTAAATTCAACTCATTACGCATTTCTGACAAATCGGCTGAAGTTCGGAACTCCTCGAAGAATTCCTTCTTAAAATCGTCCCACGATAACCCCATAAACGCTTCTCCACCGACAAGATCAATCTTACCATCCAACCAATCTTTCGCCCTACCCCGCAACAAGCTAGTAGCGAGTCTTGTCATCTTCTCGGGAGGGCATTCAATAGTGCGAAAACACCCTTCGACATCCGAGATCCATGTTGTGCTTACCAAAGGACCCGGTTTCCCATCATACATCGGGGGTTTAGTCCTCATGAAGCTCTTATGACAACGCTCCATTTCACTACTATTTTGAAATTCGGAATACTTCCTATCCATTTCTTCTCAAAAAGCACCCATTTGCTCTGCAACGGCGGCCGCAACTCTAGCGTTAAACTCATCGTCATTTGTCTCGATCTCGTTTCGCGTCGTCATTCTAAAGAATACAAAACGATTAATCCACGAACGTATAAAAACCACACGCACAACACCGCCCCATCTTGCTAAACACTCGTGGTACATCACTTGTTAGACATGATTTGCACCCGTAATAAGGTTTGCAAGTCCTTATTACGCACACACGCCGTATCAACTTGTTAGTACAGCGACCGCCTCGCTCGATGATATAAACCAACACAACGAAAATTCTACACGATATAAACATACGCAAGAATTACAACACAACAAAAGCCAAATCCTAGTTAGTTCACCTACACGCTAAGGCACTAACCAAGTCCCCGTCTGACCCGTTCACCTACAAGTCCCGCAGCAATTAAGCACACACAAAAGTCTAAGTCTAGGTACCTATCTCAAGTCGCCTAAATCCCTTAGACCATGCTCTGATACCACTTGTAACAACCCAACCCGTATTAAACCGGCCCATATTTTTTTTTCTTTTTAATATACATTAATTAACACTTTAGGTCCCATTACACAATTTCCAAAACGTATTTTTATCAAAGTAAGTTCAAAGAACTTAAAAACGTACCACAATGATTTAAACTTCTTAATACAATAATACGTTAGTTAAATCATAAACCGGTTATAATCATTATGACCCGACTAGTTACGTTTACACAAAACCGAGCATGGTGATTTGGGACTACGCTACCCAAATCCTAATCGAGTACAAAAGCAAGATCTTCTAAAGCAACCTAGCCAAGATCTCTAATCCCCATGCTTACCCGAGCCGCCAATGCGCGAACCTATAAAAAGATCAACAACGAGAGGGTAAGCTAATGCTTAGTGAATGCAAAGATACTATACACATACATATGCATAAAATGGCTACGCATCACCAAGCATCAAAATAACGCATACCGTTTCCGCATGGTAAACAAACTACAAAAGAGCACAATACACAAAGTAGCTACTCGCTACGTAATCACCAAGCTAACGTCACAAGATTAGCTGCAACACAACAATAAGTATATACGCGTATACAATAAATATAATCAATAATATCGATAAGGTTAACCCCTTAACCCAAACCACATGAAGGTTGGCCGAACTACCCGGACCTTAGTGAATTCGCACTACCCGAGATTCACTTCCTTCACCGCTTCAACAACCGAGGTTGGCCGAACTACCCGAGCCTTAGTGAATTCGCACAACCCGAAATTCACCACCTCATCACCAAGATGACCGAACTACCCAAGTCATAATGAATCCGCACTAACCAATATTTATTTCCTCAACAACAAATGCTAGCAACCCATCGCCAAAAGGGTTATCCAAAGCGCTAGCCGATTCACAACACCAAGGGTAAAAACCCACAACGCATAAGCGTATCACATGGACCCAAAGCACAAGGTCCATTCTCCCATAAGAGCATAGAGTAAACCCGAACAAAGGTCACCCTACACACACGCACCCATTTTACACATACACATGTGCATAGTAAATTTACACTCATCTTGAAGTCTTGATGGATGCCAAACCAAAATTCACAATCGCCAATGGAAAGTACCTATTCCATTTATCACATAACAAGTAGCACAATTAGGGTGGATTTACAAATCAACCCAAATTGACAACTAGTGCAAATTCGACCCAAATGCACTTCCAAACACAAACCGCGCCCAAACTAACCAATAATCACTATCACAAGTGAGAATAGTCCTAATACGCCAATTAAACCCAATCATAAGTGTTAAACACTTGTCTTACCTAAAATGACACTTAAACCCTAATTTGACCCATAAGAAGTCAACATCACGCCATTAGCAAGTTTTGACACCAAAACATATTTAACTCGGTTTTATACTTCAACTTAATCCATTTTAAGTTTATAAACCTTATTAAATCGCCAATTGGGTTATAATCATCACCAAACCCTAATTTTGACTCTAGTCAACCACATGAACCCTAAAGGTCTCCAAAACATCAATAATCACTAATACTAGTGATTATTCATTCTTTGCAAGCCTCACAAGTATAAACTTGCACAGCAAACCCAAAACTCGCCAACATCAACAATAAACCCAAATCTTGGTGTTAATCTTCAATTAACAACTAATGGGGTTCCATTTATGAACTCACAATCAAAAAGCCCCAAATTTAGATGATGAACACAAAAATGAATTTCGGAGTTAAAGCTTACCATTATTATCACCTTGTAGCTAAGAACGAGGAGAATAAACTTGTCTCTTACGCTAAAGATCGAATCCCACTTCTTCCCTTCCAAATCACACTTTGAATCACTTGAGGAATTTATGTTTTGAGAGGAAAGTGAGAAAGAAAATGGAAAAGAAAAAGATAAATGAAATGAATGGACCAGATTTGAGGCTATAATCTGCCTCATACACAAAAAAACCAAAATGCCCCTCCTTTATTCCTTTTCCAAAACGCTGTTCAGCATTTTTGCCCGTTATAGCCCGCAGCGCGGCTTAAAGCTGAAATCCAAGGTCGAGCATTTTCATATAAATCATTATCATACCACGTTATAGCCCGCGGCGCGGCTAGAAAGCTCGCGGCGCGGACTAGTACTGAATCTGATTCTGACTCTGTATTTCAGGGACTGAACTTGCCTAACTCTGATTCTGATGTAAATTTTGAAAATGCATAAGTGTTAGGTTCACTTTTAGTGGGGCTTTCTGCTGTGCACATTTACTGACACTTTCAAGAACCTTTTCTGAAACACAAAATTCGGGATCTTACAGTTTCGAAACAACATGTGCATGTAACGACTAACGATGACTTAACGACTCAGTTAAAATGTATATACATGTAATGTATTAAGATGTATTGATACACTTTTGAAAGACTTCAAGAAACATATCAAAGTACTTCTACTTAACAAAAATTCATACAATTGCATTCTCATTCATTTTCATCAACAATTCTACTCGTATTCATCCGTATACGTACTCGTACAATACACAGCTTCTAATGTATATACTATTGGAATATACACTTCAATGATTAGCTCTTAGCAGCCTTAATGAGTCACCTAGACATGTGGGAACCATCATTTGGCAACTAGCATGAAATATCTGTGACGACCCAGAAATTTCCGACCACATTTAAACTTTAATCTTTATATTATTCCGACAAGATAAGCAAAGTTTGTTAAGTTAAATCTCAAGAATTTTAAACTCTGTTCATACATTCATTATAACCTCGACCAAATTTTGACGATTCACGAACCGTTATATATAAATAAATATGTATATGTATATATATATTATAACTTGAGAATATTAATAAAGTATTAAACGTATAATACTTTACACGAACGTATTTGTTTCAATATGATTTTCAACGAAAAAAATATATATAAAATGATTGAATTATCAGAAACATTGAATTATGATTACAAGTCTCTGTTGAGAGGTCCACTATGATTTGAGAAAATCTATTACTCTTAACGATATTCAGAATAATTTGTAAAGCTATTTATAAATAAAAACAAAAAGTGTCATTTACGAAAGTTAGACAAAAGTTAGTGGAGAATTGGTTTCCATAATATTCTATTAATCTATTTTCAAACGTACAAAGACGTTTTCAGTTTAAAAAGAACTTTATTATTAAAACGTATATAACTTTTATAAATATCTAGAATCACTTTTGACAACTCATTACTTAACCAGTATAATAAATATAACGATATTTATATTTTATTTCATTAAATATATATAACGATTTAAATTAATATTATATATATTTATACGCGTATTATACATACATAGTTTTTTATACTTTTACTATATTTTAACTTTACCTTTACTTTACTTTTACTTTACTTTAACTTTAATAATTCACTTTAATAATTCACTTTAATAATTCATACTTTAATAATTCACTTTAATAATTCATACTTTAATAATTCACTTTAATAATTCATACTTTATTAATTCAATTTAATAATTCATACTTTAATAATTCACTTTTATAATTCAAAAATCTATTATAAATAGAATTCAATAGGTTTCATTATTTCATAGAAACTTGAAAATATATTTCTCTAAACTCTCTCAATTGATTTATATATATATATATATATATATATATATATATATATATATATATATATATATATATATATATATATATATATATATATATATATATATATATATTTTTGCTCTGTATTATTTCAAGATATTATTAGTATACATAAAATATTACGACGGAGTGCTGTCCGAGTGATTTCAAAATAGTTTTTTTGAATGAGTCGAAGCTAAGGAAATTATGGGTTATAGCTATGGAGGTGATGGGTATGGTTCATGGGTATGCTCGTGAGGTCAATCTAGTGTTTATCATCTCCGTTGCGTCTACGTACTTTCCTGCAATATTGAATCTCAATATTGATACGTTCGTGAATCCGAGGCCAACCTTGCACTTATTAAATGACGTTATATGTATTTTTACTACGAAATACAGTATTGTGAGTTTCATTTGCTCCCTTTTATATATATTTTTGGGACTGAGAATACATGCGCTGTTTTTATAAACGTTTTACGAAATAGGCACAAGTACTAAAACTAATTCTACGTGGGTTTAAACCAGAAATATACCCTTAGCTTGGTAACATTAAACTACTTGTCTATGTATGGTAGGCGCGAATCCTAAAGATAGATCTATTGGGCCTGACAAACCCCATCCTGACTATGAGATGCTTTAGTACTTCGAGGTTATTTTAAACACACCTGATCTGGTGTACTTCAGAGGGTAAAACATGAACGTTAAGGCTTGTTACCGGGTGCCTACAACTTATAGAATACTTTTATACACTTGCGAGTGTACATATATTTATAAACGGAAATCTTGTGGTCTATTAATATATTGAAATGATTGTTATGATAAACCTGTGAACTCACCAACCTTTTGGTTGACACTTTAAAGCATGTTTATTCTCAGGTATTAAAGAAATCTTTCGCTGTGCATTAGCTCATTTTAAGGATATTACTTGGAGTCATTCATGACATATTTTGAAAGACGTTGCATTCGAGTCATTGAGTTCATCAAGATTATTATTAAGCCAATTATAGTTGGATGTATTATGAAATGGTGTGCATGCCGTCAACTTTCGTTGTAAAGAAAGTTTGTCTTCTAAAAACGAATGCAATGTTTGTAAAATGTATCATATAGAGGTCAAATACCTCACGATGTAATCAACTATTGTGAATCGTTTATAATGTATATGAACACTTCCTTTCAGTTGGTATCAGAGCGGTGGTCTTAGCGAACCAGGTCTGCATTAGTGTGTCTAACTGATAGTCGTTAGGATGCATTAGTAAGTCTGGACTTCGACCATGTCTGCATTTCAAAAGTTTTGCTCATCATTCTTGTCAGAAATTACCTGCTTATCATTCTTAGTCTAGACACATCTTATTGCATTGATTGCATGAATAGTGTATAGACAAAATTCATATCTTAGCGTATCTGCTAATTCATATCCTAGCGTATCTGTTACTGTAAACTTTGCCTGACATATTCCGTAAATTCCTCCGTAATCTACGAAACCTTTTGTTCTATATAATTAGAATACCACCCGATAGCCGGAAAATCATTTCATATCGAAAAATTCTTTATTCAATCGTACGAAATGGAATTCGTCATTAGTTCAAGTCCCTCGGATTCCGAAATGGAATCCCACTCAAGTTCCGAAAGCAGTGTGACCGGAATGGATCAACCAATTAGTCATCATCTATTCTGGATGAATTGGGGATGGGTTCGTAGCCTCCTTAATCATTAGAGACAAAAAGAAGGTGATCCCTTCCATCCACCACATTGCCCTCTTGGCGAAGAACCTAAAGCACTTACCGGCGAACCTATCCGAAACACCATTTTCTCTCTTATTTCTAGAGTATCTCGTCACGATTACATACTACACCAAATTCTAGATTTTATTTATCCGCTCGTCCGAACCGACAATCACCCCGGTGTAATAGAAGAAGTCAACGAGCTTCGCGCTCGGGTAGTGGCTTTGGAGAATATGGTGCAAAGGTTACAAACACCAGCAGCAACACCAGCAGCATAAATAGTACCACCATCAGCAACACCAACAGTACCATCACCACCATCAACAACAACATCCACATCCCACACCGTAACATCACAATATGTATCTCAAACATCAACGTCATACGCCCTGTAAATATCCAGGAATATCAACAACAACAAACGATGAAGTATTAATTCATAAACTTCATTGAAGAGATATCTCTGCGGCAGTTATGTAATCTCCAAAATCTTAGAGATTATTTAATTCTGATCGTAAATCGGATGAGTGAACGGAGATGGTAGAGTAGAAACTTTGATCGAAAATGGTGTACGATTTACAAGCTAGAATTGTTTTACCAACAGCATCAATAGGACCGTAGCATCATCAACACAGTCAGTGCCGTCAGTATCGTCAGAATCAACAGCACCTGTAACATCACAAACTCTGTCAGTTCAAGAATCATTGTGGACATCATTACGAATCAACAACAAATATATTGTATCAACGAGTTATGAAGTATTAACTCATTTCCAATCGAAAGATTTATATGTATATTTTATATGTATAAATTTTTAAACCATAATAAATCTTCCCGTACTAAGCTATTACTCAGTTAATTCATATTACAAATATGCAATGATGTACGTCCTTCGTCCGCAACTTAACCATCGTTAATTACAATCTCTGTCTCAATTCAATAAAAAATCCAATTCATAATAAATCAAGTGTATTATTCGAATATATGTTTGATTTTACACTTTCATCATCGATGTACTCGAAACTTTTCAAATAACATCATTCGTACCTTGCGAAGTTCACAAGAATTTCACGAAAACCAACAAATAACAAAGTAATGATTCATAATTTCAATATTATTGAAGAAATACTTATGCAATTTATAAAGTTTTAGGGATTACTCAATTCTAGTTCCAACCATAAAACAAATGAGTTTAATTTAATATTAACTCATTAAATCTATATTACATCTAAAGAAAATATACACATATATTTTCATAAAGACTGTAATAAACTTCTTTTGTACAAAATATTAATTGTGAAATTTTTTTTAACGGGTAGGTAATACCCGAGAGATATATAAATTCACAATTAATATATTACATTTTTCGAAACTGATTCAGCAATCATCAACTATACTCTCTACTTTCACAACAATATCCATTCTTTCATATAAATCAAAACAATCATACTCATTCAAATTCAATTACATATTCTGATTTTGAAATCGCATAATTCAATTCAAAATATAACCAGTATCATCACTCTTAGATTCCTATATCTTTCAAAGCTATACTTTGACTTCAAAACTGTGTTAGAACATCATATGTATTAACGATTACAATATGTGCTCAAACCCTTCGAAATTCCTGAAGACACTTCAATTAAGGAACAATCGAGATGATGATCCAACCACATGTTACCCACAGTTATACACCTGAAAAACTCTCAAAACCCAAGTCATTGTTCGACACGTATCCGTGTTAGACCCTTTGGCATTTACTAGCTAAAATAACTTTTCAATTCCTTTTCAAAATAGACAGTTTTGTCACAGCTCCAGCAAGTCATCTTCGACTTCTCAATCAAAACAGTCTTATTATAACCTCGATAGATACGTTACCCTTTCGCCAACGTTACCGGGGAATCGTTTATATTCACCACATTAGCAATAAACTTACCAACAACTTCATTGATCTTTGACTTTCCAAAAAAAAAAAATCATTATAATTATCGAAACCCTATCATATACTCATTCGTACCTTATAACAAGAATTGCCATACCAATTATTGAGAATCAACAATCAGTATTTTGAAACCTCGCAGCATGTCTACATCAACAATTACAAATACACACAACATCTACCTCCAAGACTTACATTCTTTGAATGAGAAATTTCTGAAAAACACCCTAAACTGCGAACCAGTTCTCGAAATTTTGAAAAATACTGATGAAGCAGCAAAAACTGTAAACGACCTTAACAGTAAAAAGTTGGATGATAAATGATAGTATATTGGCAAAGCTCAGAAAAAAAAGAAGCTTTGGAACTGGAAAACGGATTGAGCAAAATATAAAGGAGGCTGTGGACAAATCATAAAGGCTGAACCTGCCTTCAAAGAATCCAAATGATTCAGTACTTACTGAAGTCATTAACGAATACCTTGCTCCTGACTCTAAACCCCTGCGGACAATATCCTTCATCATCCTCTGATATTAGACATTCTAAGATATCATCATATCTTTCATTATAAATATCATCCATACTTCTGAAGATATTTTTATAATTATTCTTATCTGAAATCATTTACCTCTTCGCGCTATCTGTATTATATCATAAAAGAAACTATTTTAGTTTCTAAATTCTGAAACATTCGAGTTTAAAATAGGAATATTTTTGAAGAAGTGTTGGGAGCTGAAGCATGAGTTAGTATAATATAATGACACTTGATCAACGTGATTATATTACAGTAATTCATGCTGAGTTTCTAAATGGAACATGATGATTCACAGATCATAACGTCATTATGTACTATGTTATACGACTCTTGTATTCTCTTTGATCTCTAAATATCAAAAAAATATTTCTTGATGATTCGGCCTTTTCCGAGGTATTCTGGTAATTTGACAAGTCAAGATCGTGTCATTACAATTTCCTTCCTAAAACATTAACAATGTTCATTCCGAAATTTATATCTGCGAATTCTGGACCATTACAAGCGGTGCTTAATCGCAAGAAGAAGAAACGAAAGGACAAAGCTCCGAACTAGAAATGGGAGTATAAATCATAGCAAATAGAAGAGAGCATTAACTGTGGATGACAATGATTATAGAAGAAGCAAGGACTTTGAAATATAAGGGAAGATATAAAACCCAACAACAACCCAGAAATCACAAACCGTATATATCAATGCATATAGCAATATAAAGACACGGGAGAACTAAAAACACTATAAAACCAAGAGTATAGTAGAAGTAAATAGATTCTTCCGGAGACAGATGAAAAAGAAGAGCGACAGATATGAAAGTGAGGAGTATATCAAGAATCAGCACTGGATGAAGCATATTGACAAATACTTTAAAATATGAGTTGAGAAGGTGTGAGTTGTAAGAAAACAAATGAGGTGGATTTATAGTGAAATATCCGACAAAGAAATCAAAATGGATTATCGCATTAATTCGAAGAGGATTATAATTTCCTTAATCATCGAATAATCAAATCCAATATAGATTAAAAAGATTTTCTTTTCAGAGATCAATCGTGATGACGCCAAAAGATACGACGAATCACTATTATCTTATTTCATTCATTTACGATAACTTCACTCATACGCTTCGAGTAATCGAATTATTTTATCCATTCTTCTTGAACATGATAAAACTCTATAATCGTTATAATAACATTCTCATTGTTAGTCATGATGACCTCTATCAAATTTCGGGGACGAAATTTCTTTAACGGGTAGGTACTGTGACGACCCGGAAATTTCCGACCAAATTTAAACTTTAATCTTTATATTATTCCGACAAGATAAGCAAAGTTTGTTAAGTTAAATCTCAAGAATTTTAAACTGTGTTCATACATTCATTATAACCTCGACCAAATTCCGACGATTCACGAACCGTTATATATAAATAAATATGTATATGTATATATATATATTATAACTTGAGAATATTAATAAAGTATTAAACGTATAATACTTTACACGAACGTATTTGTTTCAATATGATTTTCGACAAAAAAAAATATATATTAAATGATTGAATTATCAGAAACATTGAATTATGATTACAAGTCTCTGTTGAGAGGTCCACTATGATTTGAGAAAATCTATTCCTCTTAACGATATTCAGAATAATTTGTAAAGCTATTTATAAATAAAAACAAAAAGTTTCATTTACGAAAGTTAGACAAAAGTTAGTGGAGAATTGGTTTCCATAATATTCTATTAATCTATTTTCAAACGTACAAAGACGTTTTCAGTTTAAAAAGAACTTTATTATTAAAACGTATATAACTTTTATAAATATCTAGAATCACTTTTGACAACTCATTACTTAACCAGTATAATAAATATAACGATATTTATATTTTATTTCATTAAATATATATAACGATTTAAATTAATATTATATATATTTATACGCGTATTATACATACATAGTTTTTTATACTTTTACTATACTTTAACTTTACCTTTACTTTACTTTTACTTTACTTTAACTTTAATAATTCACTTTAATAATTCACTTTAATAATTCATACTTTAATAATTCACTTTAATAATTCATACTTTAATAATTCACTTTAATAATTCATACTTTAATAATTCACTTTAATAATTCATACTTTAATAATTCACTTTTATAATTCAAAAATCTATTATAAATAGAATTCAATAGGTTTCATTATTTCATAGAAACTTGAAAATATATTTCTCTAAACTCTCTCAATTGATTTATATATATATATATATATATATATATATATATATATATATATATATATATATATATATATATATATATATATATATATATATATATATATATATATATATATATATATATATATATATATATTTGCTCTGTATTATTTCAAGATATTATTAGTATACATAAAATATTACGACGGAGTGCTGTCCGAGTGATTTCAAAATAGTTTTTTTGAATGAGTCGAAGCTAAGGAAATTATGGGTTATAGCTATGGAGGTGATGGGTATGGTTCATGGGTATGCTCGTGAGGTCAATCTAGTGTTTATCATCTCCGTTGCGTCTACGTACTTTCCTGCAATATTGAATCTCAATATTGATACGTTCGTGAATCCGAGGCCAACCTTGCACTTATTAAATTACGTTATATGTATTTTTACTACGAAATACAGTATTGTGAGTTTCATTTGCTCCCTTTTATATATATTTTTGGGACTGAGAATACATGCGCTGTTTTTATAAATGTTTTACGAAATAGGCACAAGTACTAAAACTAATTCTACGTGGGTTTAAACCAGAAATATACCCTTAGCTTGGTAACATTAAACTACTTGTCTATGTACGGTAGGCGTGAATCCTAAAGATAGATCTATTGGGCCTAACAAACCCCATCCTGACTATGAGATGCTTTAGTACTTCGAGGTTATTTTAAACACACCTGATCTGGTGTACTTCAGAGGGTAAAACATGGACGTTAAGGCTTGTTACCGGGTGCCTACAACTTATAGAATACTTTTATACACTTGCGAGTGTAAATATATTTATAAACGGAAATCTTGTGGTCTATTAATATATTGAAATGATTGTTATGATAAACCTGTGAACTCACCAACCTTTTGGTTGACACTTTAAAGCATATTTATTCTCAGGTATTAAAGAAATCTTCCGCTGTGCATTAGCTCATTTTAAGGATATTACTTGGAGTCATTCATGGCATATTTTGAAAGACGTTGCATTCGAGTCATTGAGTTCATCAAGATTATTATTAAGCCAATTATAGTTGGATGTATTATGAAATGGTGTGCATGCCGTCAACTTTCGTTGTAAAGAAAGTTTGTCTTCTAAAAATGAATGCAATGTTTGTAAAATGTAGCATATAGAGGTCAAATACCTTGCGATGTAATTAACTATTGTGAATCGTTTATAATGTATATGAACGGGTCCTTTCAATATCTAACAAAAATACAAACTAAAGGGGCCTATATGTTGACTCCATAATCACGTCCATATGCACACACACAAACACATTTCCATTTCAAATTTCATGCATCAAATTGATCTCTCTCTTGTTCTCTCTTCATGTTCTAAGTTTTCTTCATCATTTTCTTTATAATCTACATCAATCTAGTTCATAAATCCTAACCTAGATCAACATACAAAACAACTACTCAAGAAAACTTCAAGAACACTTTCAAGTTTGCAAGTCTACTTCCAAGCTTTCTAATCCATTCCAATAAATCATCTAAGATCAAGAAACCTTTGTTATTTAAAGTAGGTTATCTTTCTAATTCAAGGTAATATACATATTCAATCTTTGATTCAATTTCTATAACTATAACTATCTTAATTCGAGTAGTAATCTTACTTGAACTTGTTTTCGTGTCATGATTCTACTTCAAGAACTTCCAAGCCATCAAAGATCCTTTGAAGCTCAAGTTATTTTCTCATCCTTTCCAGTAGGTTTACCTACTATCCTTGAAGTAGTAATGGTGTTCATAACATCATTCGATTCATATATATAAAACTATCTTATTCGAAGATTATAACTTGTAATCACTAGGAAATAGTTTAGTTAATTCTAAACTCGTTCGCAAACAATGTTAATCCTTCTAACTTGACTTTTAAAATCAACTAAACACATGTTATATATCTATATGATATGCTAACTTAATGATTTACAACCTGAAAACACGAAGAACACCGTAAAACCGGACATACGCCGTTGTAGTAAAATCGGGGGCTGTTTTGGGTTGAAAAAAAAACTATCTTAATCTTTGAATTTGAAGTTTGTTTTCTGGAAAAATGATATTTCATATGAACATGATACTATATCTGAAAATCATGGTTAAACTCAAAGTGGAAGTATATTTTTCAAAATGGTCATCAAGATGTCGTTCTTTCGATGGAAATGACTTCCTCTTTCAAAAATGACTTGTAACTTGTATTTTCAACTATAAACTTATACTTTTTCTATTTAGTTTCATAAATTTCAGTTCATTATGAAACCATAGCAACTTGATTCACTCAAAACGGATTTATAACAAAGAATTCATGGGTAAAACAAAATTAGTTAAAATTACTAGTTTTAGCTACAAAAATTTTATAACAAATCTATACTAACCATAACTTAAGTAACTTATATTGTATTATACATGTATTCTAACATATATTATGTAATCTTGATAGATCATAGACATGTATACAATGTTTTTACATATCATATCGAAGTCATCTATATATATTATTTGGAATAACCATAGACACTCTTTATGCAGTAATGCTCGAGTTAGCTATACATGGTTGAGGTTGATTCCAAAATAATATATATACTTTGAGTTGTGATCGAGTCTGAGACTTGTATACACTGGGTCGTGGATTAATTCTAGAAAATATATTGATTTATGTACTACTAACTGTGGACTACTAATTGTGGACTACTAACGTTGGACTGTTAACTTAATAACTTAAAACGTCAATACGTAATAAAAATGTTGTTAATATATTTTGATCATACTTTATATATATATATATATATATATATATATATATATATATATATATATATATATATATATATATATGTATGTATGTATGTATGTATATATTTGTTATAGGTTCGTGAATCGACCCGTGGCCAAGTCTAATTCTCGATGAATTGATAATCTGTGAAAGTGAGTTATAGTCCCACTTTTAATATCTAATGTTTTTGGGATGAGAATACATGCAGTTTTATAAATGCTTTACAAAATAGACACAAGTAATCCAAACTACTTTCTATGTTGGATTATCGAACCGAATATGCCCCTTTTTAGCTTGGTAGCCTAAGAATTAGGGAAATGGCCCCTAATTGACGCGAATCCTAAAGATAGATCTATTTGGCCCAACAAGCTGTAGTGACCCGAACTTTTCCATGTTTATATATATTAATTGAGATTGATATTTACATGATTAAATGTTTCCAACATGTTAAGCAATCAAACTTATTAAGACTTGATTAATTGAAATATGTTTCATATAGACAATTGACCACCCAAGTTGACTGGCGATTCACGAACGTTAAAACTTGTAAAAACGACATGACGATATATATATATGGATATACATATGGTTAACATGAGATTATGATAAGTAAGTATCTCCATAAGTATATTAACAATGAGTTATATACATATAAACAAGACTACTAACTTAAGGATTTCGAAACGAGACATATATGTAACGATTATCGTTGTAACGACATTTAAATGTATATATATCATATTAAGATATATTAATATATCATAATATCATGATAATATAATAATTTAACATCTCATTAGATATAATAAACAATGGGTTAACAACATTAATTGAGATCGTTAACTTAAAGGTTTCAAAACAACACTTACATGTAACGACTAACGATGACTTAATGACTCAGTTAAAATGTATATACATGTAGTGTATTTGGATGTATTAAAATACTTTTGGAAGACTTCAAGACATATATCAAAACACTCATACTTAACGAAAATGGTTACAGTTACTTTTCCATTCTTTTCTTTCATCAAGAATTCTAGTCGTATTCTTACCCGTATTATACACAGCTTCAAAGCGTACTTACTATGAGTATATACCAATAAGAACTAGCATGGGATTCCACTCTTGATTATGTCATGTATGACTAATCAATTTTAACTTCTACCATGAGCTAGTCAACTAACTAGAACTCCTTTTAACCCCACTCACCACTCACCAATTACCACTCATCATTCACTCCATTTCACTTCCAATTCTCTTTCTAATTCTCTCTCAACACACACACACACTATTATGAACGTATTTTTCCAGTAGTTAATCATCATCTTCATCAAAAATCACTTCAAGAATCAAGCTATAATCATCATAGGAAGAACACTTCAAGAACACTTCAAAAATCCCTTCAAGTTTACTAATTTACTTCCAAGCTTTCTAATCCATTCCAAGTAATCATCTAAGATCAAGAAACCTTTGTTATATACAGTAGGTTATCTTTCTTATTCAAGGTAATATTCATATTCAAACTTTGATTCAATTTCTATAACTATAAACTATCTTAATTCGAGTAAAAATCTTACTTGAACTTGTTTTTGTGTCATGATCCTACTTCAAGAACTTTCAAGCCATCCAAGATCCTTTGAAGCTAGATCATTTCTTGTCACTTCCAGTAGGTTTACCTACTAAACTTGAGGTAGTAATTATGTTCATAACATCATTCGATTCATATATATAAAACTATCTTATTCGAAGGTTTAAACTCGTAATCACTAGAACATAGTTTAGTTAATTCTAAACTTGTTCGCAAACAAAAGTTAATCCTTCTAATTTGACTTTTAAAATCAACTAAACACATGTTCTATATCTATATGATATGCTAACTTAATGATTTAAAACCTGGAGACACGAAAAACACCGTAAAACCGGATTTACGCCGTCGTAGTAACACCGCGGGCTGTTTTGGGTTAGTTAATTAAAAACTATGATAAACTTTGATTTAAAAGTTGTTATTCTGAAAAAATGATTTTTATTATGAACATGAAACTATATCCAAAAATTATGGTTAAACTCAAAGTGGAAGTATGTTTTCTAAAATGGTCATCTAGACGTCGTTCTTTCGACTGAAATGACTACCTTTACAAAAACGACTTGTAATTTATTTTTCCGACTATAAACCTATACTTTTTCTGTTTATATTCATAAAATAGAGTTCAATATGAAACCATAGCAATTTGATTCACTCAAAACAGATTTAAAATGAAGAAGTTATGGGTAAAACAAGATTGGATAATTTTTCTCATTTTAGATACGTGAAAATTGGTAACAAATCTATTCCAACCATAACTTAATCAACTTGTATTGTATATTATGTAATCTTGAGATACCATAGACACGTATACAATGTTTCGACCTATCATGTCGACACATCTATATATATTTCGGAGCAACCATAGACACTCTATATGTGAATGTTGGAGTTAGCTATACAGGGTTGAGGTTGATTCCAAAATATATATAGTTTGAGTTGTGATCAATACTGAGATACGTATACACTGGGTCGTGGATTGATTCAAGATAATATTTATCGATTTATTTCTGTACATCTAACTGTGGACAACTAGTTGTAGGTTACTAACGAGGACAGCTGACTTAATAAACTTAAAACATCAAAATATATTAAAAGTGTTGTAAATATATTTTAAACATACTTTGATATATATGTATATATTGTTATAGGTTCGTGAATCAACCAGTGGCCAAGTCTTACTTCCCGACGAAGTAAAAATCTGTGAAAGTGAGTTATAGTCCCACTTTTAAAATCTAATATTTTTGGGATGAGAATACATGCAGGTTTTATAAATGATTTACAAAATAGACACAAGTACGTGAAACTACATTCTATGGTTGAATTATCGAAATCGAATATGCCCCTTTTTATTAAGTCTGGTAATCTAAGAATTAGGGAACAGACACCCTAATTGACGCGAATCCTAAAGATAGATCTATTGGGCCTAACAAACCCCATCCAAAGAACCGGATGCTTTAGTACTTCGAAATTTATATCATATCCGAAGGGTGTCCCGGAATGATGGGGATATTCTTATATATGCATCTTGTTAATGTCGGTTACCAGGTGTTCACCATATGAATGATTTTTATCTCTATGTATGGGATGTGTATTGAAATATGAAATCTTGTGGTCTATTGTTACGATTTGATATATATAGGTTAAACCTATAACTCACCAACATTTTTGTTGACGTTTAAAGCATGTTTATTCTCAGGTGAATACTAAGAGCTTCCGCTATTGCATACTAAAATAAGGACAAGATTTGGAGTCCATGTTTGTATGATATTGTGTAAAAACTGCATTCAAGAAACTGATCTCGATGTAACATATTTGTATTGTAAACCATTATGTAATGGTCGTGTGTAAACAGGATATTTTAGATTATCATTATTTGATAATCTACGTAAAGCTTTTTAAACCTTTATTTATGAAATAAAGGTTATGGTTTGTTTTAAAAATGAATGCAGTCTTTGAAAAACGTCTCATATAGAGGTCAAAACCTCGCAACGAAATCAATTAATATGGAACGTTTTTAATCAATAAGAACGGGACATTTCACAAGCCTCATCCGAGTTACGGATGCTTTAGTACTTCGATTTATCATATCCGATGAGAGTCCCGGAATGATGGGGATATTCTATATGCATCCTGTTAAGGTCGGTTACCAGGTGTTCAACATATGAATGAATTTTATCTCTATGCAGTTTGCGAAATGCCTGATATGAGATGTATATTTATGGAAAAATGAAATCTTGTGGTCTATTATTACGATTTGATAAATATATAGGTTAAACCTATAACTCACCAACATTTTTGTTGACGTTTTAAGCATGTTTATTCTCAGGTGATTATTAAGAGCTTCCGCTGTTGCATGCTAATTTAAGGACAAGAATTGGAGTCAGCATGCTTGTAATATATTGTTTAAAAACTGCATTCGGAGAATTAAGTCGATGTGTAATATTATTGTAAACCATTATGTAATGGTCGTATGTAAAACGTTATCTTTTAGATTATCATTACTTGATAATCTACGTCATGGTTTTAAACCTTTATCGATAAAATAAAGGTTATGGTTTGTTTTAAAAACGAATGCAGTCTTTGAAAAACGTCTCATATAGAGGTCAAAACCTCGCAACGAAATCAATTAATATGAAACGTTTATAATCGATATGAACGGGACATTTCAGATGATATATTATATTTATTTGTTAAGTTAGTTACCAAGCGCCCACGGTTAAGCATATACTTTTCATTCTGTTTTGAATACAAAATCTCGTGGTCTACATTACGTTATTGTTTACAATAAAACTATAGCTCACCAACATTCTTGTTGACTTTTTAAAGCATGTTATATTCTCAGGTGCTTAGACGAAATTGCTTCCGCTGTTATAGACTTGCTGTGTTAGACTTCCGCTGTATTCCGCTTTGTTAGAGATGTCTCCTAAGCATTAACCTTTACTTTGCATTCACTACTTATGTTATTTTCGAACCATGGTTTTGTAATGACGTAAGTGTCACGTACTATTGTTAATGCTTTCTATTCGTAGAAGCACGTTACTTTTATAAAACATTTGTCGTTGGAAAAACGTTATCTTTTTATGAATGCAAAAACCTTGTTTTAAAACAACATATAGAGTTATACCGTGTAATGGACCTGTTGTTGATGATCCGTACCATATGAAATGTCCCGTTCCTATTGATTAAAAACGTTCCATATTAATTGATTTCGTTGCGAGGTTTTGACCTCTATATGAGACGTTTTTCAAAGACTGCATTCATTTTTAAAACAAACCATAACCTTTATTTCATAAATAAAGGTTTAAAAAGCTTTACGTAGATTATCAAATAATGATAATCTAAAATATCCTGTTTACACACGACCATTACATAATGGTTTACAATACAAATATGTTACATCGAAATCAGTTTCTTGAATGCAGTTTTTACACAATATCATACAAACATGGACTCCAAATCTTGTCCTTATTTTAGTATGCAACAGCGGAAGCTCTTAATATTCACCTGAGAATAAACATGCTTTAAACGTCAACAAAAATGTTGGTGAGTTATAGGTTTAACCTATATATATCAAATCGTAACAATAGACCACAAGATTTCATATTTCAATACACATCCCATACGTAGAGATAAAAATCATTCATATGGTGAACACCTGGTAACCGACAATAACAAGATGCATATATAAGAATATCCCCATCATTCCGGGACACCCTTCGGATATGATATAAATTTCGAAGTACTAAAGCATCCGGTACTTTGGATGGGGTTTGTTAGGCCCAATAGATCTATCTTTAGGATTCGCGTCAATTAGGGTGTCTGTTCCCTAATTCTTAGATTACCAGACTTAATAAAAAGGGGCATATTCGATTTCGATAATTCAACCATAGAATGTAGTTTCACGTACTTGTGTCTATTTTGTAAATCATTTATAAAACCTGCATGTATTCTCATCCCAAAAATATTAGATTTTAAAAGTGGGACTATAACTCACTTTCACAGATTTTTACTTCGTCGGGAAGTAAGACTTGGCCACTGGTTGATTCACGAACCTATAACAATATATACATATATATCAAAGTATGTTCAAAATATATTTACAACACTTTTAATATATTTTGATGTTTTAAGTTTATTAAGTCAGCTGTCCTCGTTAGTAACCTACAACTAGTTGTCCACAGTTAGATGTACAGAAATAAATCGATAAATATTATCTTGAATCAATCCACGACCCAGTGTATACGTATCTCAGTATTGATCACAACTCAAACTATATATATTTTGGAATCAACCTCAACCCTGTATAGCTAACTCCAACATTCACATATAGAGTGTCTATGGTTGTTCCGAAATATATATAGATGTGTCGACATGATAGGTCGAAACATTGTATACGTGTCTATGGTATCTCAAGATTACATAATATAAAATACAAGTTGATTAAGTTATGGTTGGAATAGATTTGTTACCAATTTTCACGTAGCTAAAATGAGAAAAATTTTCCAATCTTGTTTTACCCATAACTTCTTCATTTTAAATCCGTTTTGAGTGAATTAAATTGCTATGGTTTCATATTGAACTCTATTTTATGAATATAAACAGAAAATTATAGGTTTATAGTCGGAAAAATAAGTTACAAGTCGTTTTTGTAAAGGTAGTCATTTCAGTCGAAAGAACGACGTCTAGATGACCATTTTAGAAAACATACTTCCACTTTGAGTTTAACCATAATTTTTGGATATAGTTTCATGTTCATAATAAAAATCATTTTCTCAGAATAACAACTTTTAAATCAAAGTTTATCATAGTTTTTAATTAACTAACCCAAAACAGCCCGCGGTGTTACTACGACGGCGTAAATCCGGTTTTACGGTGTTTTTCTTGTTTCCAGGTTTTAAATCATTAAGTTAGCATATCATATAGATATAGAACATGTGTTTAGTTGATTTTAAAAGTCAAGTTAGAAGGATTAACTTTTGTTTGCGAACAAGTTTAGAATTAACTAAACTATGTTCTAGTGATTACAAGTTTAAACCTTCGAATAAGATAGCTTTATATATATGAATCGAATGATGTTATGAACATCATTACTACCTTAAGTTCCTTGGATAAACCTACTGGAAAAGAGAAAAATGGATCTAGCTTCAATGGATCCTTGGATGGCTCGAAGTTCTTGAAGCAGAATCATGACACGAAAACAAGTTCAAGTAAGATCATCACTTGAAATAAGATTGTTATAGTTATAGAAATTGAACCAAAGTTTGAATATGATTATTACCTTGTATTAGAATGATAACCTACTGTAAGAAACAAAGATTTCTTGAGGTTGGATGATCACCTTACAAGATTGGAAGTGAGCTAGCAAACTTGAAAGTATTCTTGATTTTATGAAACTAGAACTTTTGGAATTTATGAAGAACACTTAGAACTTGAAGATAGAACTTGAGAGAGATCAATTAGATGAAGAAAATTGAAGAATGAAAGTGTTTGTAGGTGTTTTTGGTCGTTGGTGTATGGATTAGATATAAAGGATATGTAATTTTGTTTTCATGTAAATAAGTCATGAATGATTACTCATATTTTTGTAATTTTATGAGATATTTCATGCTAGTTGCCAAATGATGGTTCCCACATGTGTTAGGTGACTCACATGGGCTGCTAAGAGCTGATCATTGGAGTGTATATACCAATAGTACATACATCTAAAAGCTGTGTATTGTACGAGTACGAATACGGGTGCATACGAGTAGAATTGTTGATGAAACTGAACGAGGATGTAATTGTAAGCATTTTTGTTAAGTAGAAGTATTTTGATAAGTGTATTGAAGTCTTTCAAAAGTGTATAAATACATATTAAAACACTACATGTATATACATTTTAACTGAGTCGTTAAGTCATCGTTAGTCGTTACATGTAAGTGTTGTTTTGAAACCTTTAGGTTAACGATCTTGTTAAATGTTGTTAACCCAATGTTTATAATATCAAATGAGATTTTAAATTATTATATTATCATGATATTATCATGTATGAATATCTCTTAATATGATATATATACATTAAATGTCTTTACAACGATAATCGTTACATATATGTCTCGTTTAAAAATCATTAAGTTAGTAGTCTTGTTTTTACATATGTAGTTCATTGTTAATATACTTAATGATATGTTTACTTATCATAGTATCATGTTAACTATATATATATCCATATATATGTCATCATATAGTTTTTACAAGTTTTAACGTTCGTGAATCACCGGTCAACTTGGGTGGTCAATTGTCTATATGAAACATATTTCAATTAATCAAGTCTTAACAAGTTTGATTGCTTAACATGTTGGAAACATTTAATCATGTAAATATCAATCTCAATTAATATATATAAACATGGAAAAGTTCGGGTCACTACAGTACCTACCCGTTAAATAAATTTCGTCCCGAAATTTTAAGCTGTTGAAGGTGTTGACGAATCTTCTGAAAATAGATGCGGGTATTTCTTCTTCATCTGATCTTCACGCTCCCAGGTGAACTCGGGTCCTCTACGAGCATTCCATCGAACCTTAACAATTGGTATCTTGTTTTGCTTAAGTCTTTTAACCTCACGATCCATTATTTCGACGGGTTCTTCGATGAATTGAAGTTTTTCGTTGATTTGGATTTCATCTAACGGAATAGTGAGATCTTCTTTAGCAAAACATTTCTTTAAATTCGAGACGTGGAAAGTGTTATGTACAGCCGCGAGTTGTTGAGGTAACTCTAGTCGGTAAGCTACTGGTCCGACACGATCAATAATCTTGAATGGTCCAATATACCTTGGATTTAATTTCCCTCGTTTACCAAATCGAACAACGCCTTTCCAAGGTGCAACTTTAAGCATGACCATCTCTCCAATTTCAAATTCTATATCTTTTCTTTTAATGTCAGCGTAGCTCTTTTGTCGACTTTGGGCGGTTTTCAACCGTTGTTGAATTTGGATGATCTTCTCGGTAGTTTCTTGTATAATCTCCGGACCCGTAATCTGTCTATCCCCCACTTCACTCCAACAAATCGGAGACCTGCACTTTCTACCATAAAGTGCTTCAAACGGCGCCATCTCAATGCTTGAATGGTAGCTGTTGTTGTAGGAAAATTCTGCTAACGGTAGATGTCGATCCCAACTGTTTCCGAAATCAATAACACATGCTCGTAGCATGTCTTCAAGCGTTTGTATCGTCCTTTCGCTCTGCCCATCAGTTTGTGGATGATAGGCAGTACTCATGTCTAGACGAGTTCCTAATGCTTGCTGTAATGTCTGCCAGAATCTTGAAATAAATCTGCCATCCCTATCAGAGATAATAGAGATTGGTATTCCATGTCTGGAGATGACTTCCTTCAAATACAGTCGTGCTAACTTCTCCATCTTGTCATCTTCTCTTATTGGTAGGAAGTGTGCTGATTTGGTGAGACGATCAACTATTACCCAAATAGTATCAAAACCACTTGCAGTCCTTGGCAATTTAGTGATGAAATCCATGGTAATGTTTTCCCATTTCCATTCCGGGATTTCGGGTTGTTGAAGTAGACCTGATGGTTTCTGATGCTCAGCTTTGACCTTAGAACACGTCAAACATTCTCCTACGTATTTAGCAACATCGGCTTTCATACCCGGCCACCAAAAATGTTTCTTGAGATCCTTGTACATCTTTCCCGTTCCAGGATGTATTGAGCATCTGGTTTTATGAGCTTCTCTAAGTACCATTTCTCTCATATCTCCAAATTTTGGTACCCAAATCCTTTCAGCCCTATACCGGGTTCCGTCTTCCCGAATATTAAGATGCTTCTCCGATCCTTTGGGTATTTCATCCTTTAAATTTCCCTCTTTTAAAACTCCTTGTTGCGCCTCCTTTATTTGAGTAGTAATGTTATTATGAATCATTATATTCATAGATTTTACTCGAATGGGTTCTCTGTCCTTCCTGCTCAAGGCATCGGCTACCACATTTGCCTTCCCCGGGTGGTAACGAATCTCAAAGTCGTAATCATTCAATAATTCAATCCACCTACGCTGCCTCATATTCAGTTGTTTCTGATTAAATATGTGTTGAAGACTTTTGTGGTCGGTATATATAATACTTTTGACCCCATATAAGTAGTGCCTCCAAGTCTTTAATGCAAAAACAACCGCGCCTAATTCCAAATCATGCGTCGTATAATTTTGTTCGTGAATCTTCAATTGTCTAGACGCATAAGCAATCACCTTCGTTCGTTGCATTAATACACAACCGAGACCTTGCTTTGATGCGTCACAATAAATCACAAAATCATCATTCCCTTCAGGCAATGACAATATAGGTGCCGTAGTTAGCTTTTTCTTCAATAACTGAAACGCTTTCTCTTGTTCATCATTCCATTCAAATTTCTTCCCTTTATGCGTTAATGCAGTCAAGGGTTTTGCTATTCTGGAAAAGTCTTGGATGAACCTTCTGTAGTAACCAGCTAGTCCTAAAAACTGGCGTATGTGTTTCGAAGTTTTCGGGGTTTCCCACTTTTCAACAGTTTCTATCTTTGCCGGATCCACCTTAATACCTTCTTTGTTCACTATGTGACCGAGGAATTGAACTTCTTCCAACCAAAATGCACACTTTGAAAACTTAGCGTACAATTCTTCCTTCCTCAATACTTCTAACACCTTTCTCAAATGTTCACCGTGTTCTTGGTCATTCTTTGAGTAAATAAGTATGTCATCAATGAAAACAATGACAAACTTGTCAAGGTATGGTCCACACACTCGGTTCATAAGGTCCATGAACACAGCTGGTGCATTAGTTAAACCAAACGGCATGACCATAAACTCGTAATGACCGTAACGTGTTCTGAAAGCAGTCTTTGGAATATCATCTTCTTTCACCCGCATTTGATGATACCCGGAACGTAAGTCAATCTTTGAATAAACAGACGAGCCTTGTAGTTGATCAAATAAGTCGTCGATTCTCGGTAGTGGGTAGCGGTTCTTGATGGTAAGTTTGTTCAACTCTCGGTAGTCGATACACAACCTGAATGTACCATCTTTCTTCTTGACAAACAAAACAGGAGCTCCCCACGGTGATGTGCTTGGTCGAATGAAACCACGCTCTAAAAGTTCTTGTAATTGGCTTTGCAGTTCTTTCATCTCGCTGGGTGCGAGTCTGTAAGGAGCACGAGCTATTGGTGCAGCTCCTGGTACAAGATCTATTTGAAATTCAACGGATCGATGTGGGGGTAATCCCGGTAATTCTTTCGGAAATACATCGGGAAATTCTTTTGCAATGGGAACATCATTGATGCTCTTTTCTTCAGTTTGTACTTTCTCGACGTGTGCTAGAACAGCATAGCAACCTTTTCTTATTAGTTTTTGTGCCTTCAAATTACTAATAAGATGTAGCTTCGTGTTGCCCTTTTCTCCGTACACCATTAAGGGTTTTCCTTTTTCTCGTATAATGCGAATTGCATTTTTGTAACAAACGATCTCCGCTTTCACTTCTTTCAACCAGTCCATACCGATTATCACATCAAAACTCCCTAACTCTACTGGTATCAAATCAATCTTAAATGTTTCGCTAACCAGTTTAATTTCTCGATTCCGACATATATTATCTGCTGAAATTAATTTACCATTTGCTAATTCGAGTAAAAATTTACTATCCAAAGGCGTCAATGGACAACTTAATTTAGCACAAAAATCTCTACTCATATAGCTTCTATCCGCACCCGAATCAAATAAAACGTAAGCAGATTTATTGTCAATAAGAAACGTACCCGTAACAAGCTCCGGGTCTTCCTGTGCCTCTACCGCATTAATATTGAAAACTCTTCCACGGCCTTGTCCATTCGTGTTCTCCTGGTTCGGGCAATTTCTAATAATGTGGCCTGGTTTTCCACATTTATAACAAACTACATTGGCATAACTTGCTCCGACACTACTTGCTCCGCCATTACTCGTTCCGACACCATTTGTTCCTTTCGTTCTATTAACCCCTGGTCCGTAGACCTCACACTTCGCCGCGCTATGACCATTTCTTTTACACTTGTTGCAAAATTTGGTGCAGAACCCCGAGTGATTCTTTTCACACCTTTGGCATAGCTGCTTCTGATTGTTGTTGTTGTTGCTGTTATTATTGTTGTTGGGATGATTGTTGTAGTTGCTGTTGTTGTTGTTGTTGTTGTTGTTGTTGGGCCGTTTGTTGTAGTTGCGATTGATGTTGCGATTGTTGGGATAATTGTTGCGATTATTGTTGTAATTGCTGTTGTTGTTGTATTGGTGATTCTTATCACCATTTTCCTCCCACTTTCTTTTGACTTGCTTCACATTGGCCTCTTCAGCAGTCTGTTCTTTAATTCTTTCTTCAATCTGGTTCACTAGTTTGTGAGCCATTCTACATGCCTGTTGTATGGAGGCGGGCTCGTGTGAACTTATATCTTCTTGGATTCGTTCCGGTAATCCTTTCACAAACGCGTCGATCTTCTCTTCCTCATCTTCGAATGCTCCCGGACACAATAAGCACAATTCTGTGAATCGTCTTTCGTACGTGGTAATATCAAATCCTTGGGTTCGTAACCCTCTAAGTTCTGTCTTGAGCTTATTGACCTCGGTTCTGGGACGGTACTTCTCGTTCATCAAGTGCTTGAATGCTGACCACGGTAGTGCGTACGCATCATCTTGTCCCACTTGCTCTAGATAGGTATTCCACCATGTTAACGCAGAACCTGTGAAGGTATGCGTAGCGTACTTCACTTTGTCCTCTTCAGTACACTTACTTATGGCAAACACCGATTCAACCTTCTCGGTCCACCGTTTCAATCCGATCGGTCCTTCGGTTCCATCAAATTCCAAAGGTTTGCAGGCAGTGAATTCTTTGTAGGTGCATCCTACACGATTTCCTGTACTGCCAGATCCAAGGTTATTGTTGGTATGTAGCGCAGCCTGTACTGCGGCTATGTTTGAAGCTAGAAAAGTACGGAATTCCTCTTCATTCATATTCACAGTGTGTCGAGTAGTCGGTGCCATTTCCTTCAAAATAGTTAAATGGAACAAGTTAATCATACAGAATATTAAGAGTAGTTAATAGTATTTCGTAGCAAAATATGAACTCATTTATAAAAGCTTTTTCTTCATATTAGCGTTTTATAAGTTTAAATTCGGGTAGTACCTACCCGTTAAGTTCATACTTAGTAGCTAATATACAATTCAACTACTACAATTCTATATGAAAAACTGATTATAATAATATTTCGCGTTCAAACTTTTATACAATATTTTACAAACTTACAATACCGCTTATTTTACATAAAGCATGAAATATAGCACACAATAACTTTGATACAAGATAGTTGTGAAGACAATTCTAGCTAGTACACAAGTCGTTCAGCAAAGACAATAAAGACACGTAATTCATACGTCCAGAAACAAGTCATGCATTCTGGTTTTACTAGGACTACTTCCCATCCTTGGTCTTGTGCAACATAACCGTTATGGCCGTTGATAAGACAACGTGTTGTAACGTCATCAAAGGGACGAGGGTTACGTAATGTCCAACAGTCCCGTAATAATCTAAAAACCTCATTTCTTACCCCAATTACCGACTCCGTCACTTGTGGAAACGTTTTGTTTAATAGTTGTAGCCCGATGTTCTTGTTCTCACTTTGGTGAGAAGCGAACATTACTAATCCGTAAGCATAACATGCTTCTTTATGTTGCATGTTAGCCGCTTTTTCTAAATCACGAAGTCCAATATTCGGATATATTGAGTCAAAATAATTTCTTAACCCGTTGCGTAAAATAGCATTTGGGTTCCCCGCAATATATGCGTCAAAGTAAACACATCGTAACTTATGGGTTTCCCAATGTGATATCCCCCATCTTTCAAACGAAAGTCTCTTATAAACCAAGACATTCTTGGAACGTTCTTCGAATGTCTTACAAACTGATCTCGCCTTAAATAGTTGTGCCGAAGAATTCTGGCCGACTCTAGACAAGATTTCATCAATCATGTCTCCGGGTAGGTCTCTTAAAATATTAGGTTGTCTATCCATTTTGTGTTTTTAAACTGTAAAATAGACAAGAGTTAGATTCATAAAAAAATACTTATTAATACAAGCAATTTTTACATATATCATAAAGCATAAGAACACTATATTACATATATTACACCACACGAATACAACTATCTTATTCCGACTCGCTCGTTTCTTCTTCTTCGGTTTTGGTTCGTTTTGCCAAGTTTCTAGGGATATATGATGTTCCCCTAATACGAGCCGTCGTTGTCCACATTGGTTTAGAAAAACCTGGTGGTTTAGAGGTTCCCGGGTCATTGTTACAACTTAAGGACTTCGGGGGTTGACGATACATATAAAGTTCATCGGGGTTGGAATTAGATTTCTCTATTTTTATGCCCTTTCCCTTATTATTTTCTTTTGCCTTTTTAAATTCAGTTGGGTTAATTTCTATAACATCATCGGAATTCTCGTCGGAATCCGATTCATCGGAGAATTGGTAATCCTCCCAATATTTTGCTTCCTTGGCGGAAACACCATTGACCATAATTAACTTTGGTCGGTTGGTTGAGGATTTTCTTTTACTTAACCGTTTTATTATTTCCCCCACCGGTTCTATTTCTTTATCCGGTTCCGATTCTTCTTCCGGTTCCGATTCTTCTTCCGGTTCCGACTCTTCTTCCGGTTCCTCTTCGGGAACTTGTGAATCAGTCCACAAATCATTCCAATTTACATTTGACTCTTCATTATTATTAGGTGAGTCAATGGGACTTGTTCTAGAGGTAGACATCTATCACATAATATCAAACACGTTAAGAGATTAATATATCACATAATATTCATATGTTAAAAATATATAGTTTCCAACAAAAATGTTAAGCAATCATTTTTAAAGAAAACACGGTCGAAGTCCAGACTCACTAATGCATCCTAACAAACTCGATAAGACACACTAATGCAAATTTTCTGGTTCTCTAAAACCAACGCTCTGATACCAACTGAAATGTCCCGTTCCTATTGATTAAAAACGTTCCATATTAATTGATTTCGTTGCGAGGTTTTGACCTCTATATGAGACGTTTTTCAAAGACTGCATTCATTTTTAAAACAAACCATAACCTTTATTTCATAAATAAAGGTTTAAAAAGCTTTACGTAGATTATCAAATAATGATAATCTAAAATATCCTGTTTACACACGACCATTACATAATGGTTTACAATACAAATATGTTACATCGAAATCAGTTTCTTGAATGCAGTTTTTACACAATATCATACAAACATGGACTCCAAATCTTGTCCTTATTTTAGTATGCAACAGCGGAAGCTCTTAATATTCACCTGAGAATAAACATGCTTTAAACGTCAACAAAAATGTTGGTGAGTTATAGGTTTAACCTATATATATCAAATCGTAACAATAGACCACAAGATTTCATATTTCAATACACATCCCATACGTAGAGATAAAAATCATTCATATGGTGAACACCTGGTAACCGACAATAACAAGATGCATATATAAGAATATCCCCATCATTCCGGGACACCCTTCGGATATGATATAAATTTCGAAGTACTAAAGCATCCGGTACTTTGGATGGGGTTTGTTAGGCCCAATAGATCTATCTTTAGGATTCGCGTCAATTAGGGTGTCTGTTCCCTAATTCTTAGATTACCAGACTTAATAAAAAGGGGCATATTCGATTTCGATAATTCAACCATAGAATGTAGTTTCACGTACTTGTGTCTATTTTGTATATCATTTATAAAACCTGCATGTATTCTCATCCCAAAAATATTAGATTTTAAAAGTGGGACTATAACTCACTTTCACAGATTTTTACTTCGTCGGGAAGTAAGACTTGGCCACTGGTTGATTCACGAACCTATAACAATATATACATATATATCAAAGTATGTTCAAAATATATTTACAACACTTTTAATATATTTTGATGTTTTAAGTTTATTAAGTCAGCTGTCCTCGTTAGTAACCTACAACTAGTTGTCCACAGTTAGATGTACAGAAATAAATCGATAAATATTATCTTGAATCAATCCACGACCCAGTGTATACGTATCTCAGTATTGATCACAACTCAAACTATATATATTTTGGAATCAACCTCAACCCTGTATAGCTAACTCCAACATTCACATATAGAGTGTCTATGGTTGTTCCGAAATATATATAGATGTGTCGACATGATAGGTCGAAACATTGTATACGTGTCTATGGTATCTCAAGATTACATAATATAAAATACAAGTTGATTAAGTTTTGGTTGGAATAGATTTGTTACCAATTTTCACGTAGCTAAAATGAGAAAAATTTTCCAATCTTGTTTTACCCATAACTTCTTCATTTTAAATCCGTTTTGAGTGAATTAAATTGCTATGGTTTCATATTGAACTCTATTTTATGAATATAAACAGAAAAGTATAGGTTTATAGTCGGAAAAATAAGTTACAAGTCGTTTTTGTAAAGGTAGTCATTTCAGTCGAAAGAACGACGTCTAGATGACCATTTTAGAAAACATACTTCCACTTTGAGTTTAACCATAATTTTTGGATATAGTTTCATGTTCATAATAAAAATCATTTTCTCAGAATAACAACTTTTAAATCAAAGTTTATCATAGTTTTTAATTAACTAACCCAAAACAGCCCGCGGTGTTACTACGACGGCGTAAATCCGGTTTTACGGTGTTTTTCTTGTTTCCAGGTTTTAAATCATTAAGTTAGCATATCATATAGATATAGAACATGTGTTTAGTTGATTTTAAAAGTCAAGTTAGAAGGATTAACTTTTGTTTGCGAACAAGTTTAGAATTAACTAAACTATGTTCTAGTGATTACAAGTTTAAACCTTCGAATAAGATAGCTTTATATATATGAATCGAATGATGTTATGAACATCATTACTACCTTAAGTTCCTTGGATAAACCTACTGGAAAAGAGAAAAATGGATCTAGCTTCAATGGATCCTTGGATGGCTCGAAGTTCTTGAAGCAGAATCATGACACGAAAACAAGTTCAAGTAAGATCATCACTTGAAATAAGATTGTTATAGTTATAGAAATTGAACCAAAGTTTGAATATGATTATTACCTTGTATTAGAATGATAACCTACTGTAAGAAACAAAGATTTCTTGAGGTTGGATGATCACCTTACAAGATTGGAAGTGAGCTAGCAAACTTGAAAGTATTCTTGATTTTATGAAACTAGAACTTTTGGAATTTATGAAGAACACTTAGAACTTGAAGATAGAACTTGAGAGAGATCAATTAGATGAAGAAAATTGAAGAATGAAAGTGTTTGTAGGTGTTTTTGGTCGTTGGTGTATGGATTAGATATAAAGGATATGTAATTTTGTTTTCATGTAAATAAGTCATGAATGATTACTCATATTTTTGTAATTTTATGAGATATTTCATGCTAGTTGCCAAATGATGGTTCCCACATGTGTTAGGTGACTCACATGGGCTGCTAAGAGCTGATCATTGGAGTGTATATACCAATAGTACATACATCTAAAAGCTGTGTATTGTACGAGTACGAATACGGGTGCATACGAGTAGAATTGTTGATGAAACTGAACGAGGATGTAATTGTAAGCATTTTTGTTAAGTAGAAGTATTTTGATAAGTGTATTGAAGTCTTTCAAAAGTGTATAAATACATATTAAAACACTACATGTATATACATTTTAACTGAGTCGTTAAGTCATCGTTAGTCGTTACATGTAAGTGTTGTTTTGAAACCTTTAGGTTAACGATCTTGTTAAATGTTGTTAACCCAATGTTTATAATATCAAATGAGATTTTAAATTATTATATTATCATGATATTATCATGTATGAATATCTCTTAATATGATATATATACATTAAATGTCTTTACAACGATAATCGTTACATATATGTCTCGTTTAAAAATCATTAAGTTAGTAGTCTTGTTTTTACATATGTAGTTCATTGTTAATATACTTAATGATATGTTTACTTATCATAGTATCATGTTAACTATATATATATCCATATATATGTCATCATATAGTTTTTACAAGTTTTAACGTTCGTGAATCACCGGTCAACTTGGGTGGTCAATTGTCTATATGAAACATATTTCAATTAATCAAGTCTTAACAAGTTTGATTGCTTAACATGTTGGAAACATTTAATCATGTAAATATCAATCTCAATTAATATATATAAACATGGAAAAGTTCGGGTCACTACACCATAGAGGTTTTGGACGGGGCATCACAGACTCAAAAGACGGTCAAAGCTAAAAGTTCGGTCAAAGTCTGTCAAAGTTGGTCAAAAACGGTCAAAATCAGTCAAATTTTCGTCAAGATGTGATATGTTTTAAAATTAGGGTTTGTTTTCATTTTTTGGGCCGCTCTTTTCTCTGTGTCCTTACTGATTATGTACTCGGTAACATTAATTGAATTTGAGGTTTGATTGTATTTAAATTCAAGTTCTTATTTAAGAAATTTATTTTACAGAATCAACTATTTTATACATATATAAATATATATTTAAGAAATTATTAATAAAGTCAACGTTGGTCAACGTCCGATAAGTCCCCGACGCGTTCCCGACTCGGCCGACGCGTCCTTTTTAGGTCTCGACCGATGCGTCCCCGACTCGCGACTTTTACAACCTTGGTTTCACTACTCTCGGCTAGTGACACTGTATAAATTTTGCTTTCTTTTCTTTATTCAATCACAACGGTTTTATTCTTTTTACTCTTATACTCAAAAATTAGGATGCTTATTTTTTGCATTTAATCCGGTATAAAAAATAACGTCTTCTAACCCAACGTCACATATAGAATTCACTTTCAATCTCAATAACAGGGACAGTAATTATAGTTGCACGGAACTTACGTTTTACATGTCATTACAATAATAATACATATACACAGTGTTGTAAATCTCCCGAGATCTCCCCGAGATCTCGTTTTTAGAAGGCAACCGAGACGAAATGTTCATCTCCCGAAATTTCTCGGTCAACGGGGTCAAACTTAGTCAAAGGCACGATTTCTCGAATTTTCTTGCAAATTTGTAAGATTTTCTTGAAAAATTCGTAATTTCTAAGATTTTCTCGCTTATTTCTCGGATATGTTTGTAAATCTCGTAAAAAAGTATATAAATATACATATATCTATGTTTTTATGTATATTTTTATTAAAAAAAACTATAAAGTCAACGTCCGAGATTCCCCGAGATTATTCCAACATGCCGAGATCTTCCAGAAAAGTACAAACGAGATCTCCCCGAGATCCGAATTCTCCAACCTTGCATATACATACATAAATTTTTAATAACAAACGTATATACTTCATATTCGTGTATATTAGAGTTATTAATTTTCTAGTTTATTATATCTTTTACAAACAATAATTTGCAGCACGTCTAAATGTTGCTTTAATGAATTAATGAATGAATCACAGAATACACGTTATATTTTACTCAATTCCTCACAATTTAATTATGCAGTACAAATTTTCTTAGTTTTTAGGTCGTACAATAATTGTAGTGGTTATCAATATAAAATTGTTGTTCTCTACTTAAACTCTTTTTGAACGTTCATTAAGATCATTTTCAACCATAACATATTTTATCTCTAGAGCTAACTGTCACATTAATGTCAAATCAGCATTTTCTCTCAAAACTAATGACTCAGACATACTTCCTCATAAAAATTGAGACCCGCTATATTAATTAATTAGTGTAAAGTACAAATAGTTATAACTAAAAATACAATTCATGTATGTAAATATTACATATGGTCCCGTCCTCAATTGTGTTGAAAAAACGCGAAAAGCAGGGTGATGCCTATGAGGACTAGAGGAATGTCATCAAAGCCCTCGAGGGCTAAGCTAAAAAGTGATCAGGGCTGGCAAGGCGCTTATTGTTAGACTAGTATTATTTATGGCACATTGTTAGCCATTGTCCCATTTAATATTTGAGCTGATGACTCATTAAAACCTCCAAGCTGCTGGGCTGATGACTCGTTAAACCACTCTTAAAAATTGTTAGTACCACACGCTCTTAAACTCAAAATAATAATTGTTTCAGAAAATAAAAAATCGCTTCTAAAATTTGTCAATATCACGGGCTTTTCAACTCAAAAGAATTCATGTTATATAAAAGTAGGTGATGGCTCACAATTGAAACAATTTAAAAAACTCAAAATTGCAGTTGATTTTTAACTATTTTCTTAACTATCGTGCAATGCACGAACTCCATACACTAACTATTAAAGTGTTAGCAATTTAGTATTTTTATCATTTAATTGAAAATATTAGCTCCACAAAATACTCTGTAATTGTTTGATAAATTCAACTGATTTATGTACGATTATTTACTCACCCGTGTAACGCACGGGCTAGCGCTAAATGGTTTTTTGGGATAAGGGGATAAGTGATTTTGTGATTTTTATATCTTTAGTTCTACAGCTGCCATTTAAAAAAAAAATGTTGGAATCTATTTTCATTGTGTAGATTCAGAAATTTTTTATTTTTAACTGGATTGTTAAGATGAATCTGATGCATGTTAGCTGGTGTTTGATGCATCTTAACTGCTTTTCATGCATCAGATGTATGTTAACGAAAAAAAAAGAAAAAACTAACTTTTGATTAAAAAAACAGTGTTTAGGATTTAGTCATTAGGGTTTAGAAATAAAGGTTTAGGGTTTAGAACGAGTTTTTAATACGAACCATTTTGAGTTTAGAATTTAAGGGATAGAATTTAGGGTTTAAGCTTTAGAGTTTTTAATAGGTGTATATATAATGTAAACTTTTAGAACGGATTGAGTAATAGTAATAAAAAGAAGGACTTAATTACACGAATGGTCACCGTGGTTTGTCAAATCTTGCAACTTTAGTCACTATAGTTTTTTTCTTGCAAGTTTAGTCACTATGGTTTGGAAATCTTGCAAGTTTAGTCACTGTGGTTTGAAAATCTTGCAAGTTTAGTCACTCCGTGTAACAGATGTTAATTTTATACCTTAAATGTCAGTCACGTGTCAGGAATGCGAGGGCATTTTAGGTATTTTATCACTTCCTTTGGTACTTTCCCCTTTTCCTTCATCTTCAAAACCCTAAATGTAGTTCCAAAACACAATTTCACCAGCACAAAACTCTGTGGCCTTATTAAACACAATCAAACCAAGACACAGAGAACTGCACAAAACAATCCATGACAAAATGGGTCCATTCTAAAATCATAATACCCACAATCTTATTTCATTAACAAGTTACATGTGAAAAAAAAATTAAGAACCAAACGTAGCAAAATCACAGATCACGTGTTCATCTGTTCATCTGTTGAACCCAAAATTAAGTGTTCATCTTTTGAACCCAAAATCATGGATCCGGTTCATTAACATAAATGAAGGTGATGACTGTGAATGGGTTTGTAATACCTGAGTAACCTGCAACTCCATCGAAGTTAACATAAAAAGCTGACTATTGTGAAGCTACAATCGAAACCACAAACACCTGAAACAACATATCGGCAGCAACATCACTGGTTTCTTATTCCGATCTTGCTTCAGATCTAAACTTGGTGTAGGTTTCAAAGATGTAATGAAGGGTATCAATTTCAAAGATCTTATTTCAGATCTTGCTTCAGACCTCCGCCACGCACACCGCCGCCAATTGTTGGGTTATGATAGGGAAGAAAGCATGAAACCTGCAAACGACAACGAATTGACGACATTTCAGTCGCGTATTCCGGTCATCTACAAACGAGAAAACTTGAAAACGACAACGAATTGAACGAGTTAGGGTTTCGGTGAGATGACGTCACAGCGTTGTTGCGATGGTTGAACATGTCATCGTCGCTGTTTTGTGATAAATAAGAACCGATGATTTTGATTTTGGATTTTAGGGCTTAATTAAAATAGTGGTTTTGAATATGTGTGTTGCGTGATAGTGTTTTAGTTTGCATCAGATTTGATTTGGGTTGGGTGATTTTGTTTGAGTTTGAGTAAATCAAATTTTGATTTGGGTTTTGAGTGATTTTGTTTTAGTTTGAAGAAGGTGAAGGTTTGGAGTTAAAAAAAAAAGAGAAAATTAAACGGACCAAAATACCCTCACATGTTAGGCATGTGACTGACACTTAACGGAGAAAAGTAACTTCTGTCATTTGAAGTGGCTAAACTTGCAAGATTTTCAAACCACAATGACTAAACTTGCAAGATTTTCAAACCACAGTGACTAAACTTGCAAGAAAAAAATTATAGTGACTAAAGTTGTAAGATTTGACAAACCACAGTGACCATTCGTGTAATTAAGTCTAGAAAGAAGTTGACTTTTGTTTCAAAGTTAGTTGGTTGACTGATCACTTAAATTCATTTACCCACAATCCAACAAATTATAACTTGAAACAAAGTCAACTTTCTGACTGACTATTAATCGTAACAGGAATAATATATGTTGTTTCCCAAAATGTCAACTTTCTGAATTTTTTGTGTTTAAATTCGCAAAAGTCAACTCTATATCACCTCATATATTCTTAAAGTAGATTAGCTGAACTGAATTGAAGTTTGAGCCTTCACCTGATTGGGCATGATTTTGAGGTGTTAAGTTGTTTATACTGCCGTTAGAGTTGTACTTTCGTTAGATCATCGTGGTTTTCTTGTATGTATATCTTTTTTTAAAAATTGTAATTCTTGAAATTATCATAAAGAATAAGAATCTTTACTCTAAATGGACAGTAATAGAGGCGATATAAATTTTATTGGGTAGCATTTTCTAAAACCTGTGGGCTGTGGTTAATCACATCACATACTACGTATAATTTAACCTTAGTTTTCTCTCAGTTATCAAATTCATACATGCTTCAATTTTATATCGTCAAAAAAAAAAAAAAAAAGGAAGAAAAGGAAGAAAAGGATAATGAAAGTTAAAAGATTAAAGAAGATAAAATTTAAGCATTTGGGAACAGAGATATGATCAAAAAATTTGCTATTAGCTAGGGTGGTGTAATTTCATTCTGTTTTTCACGATTATTTAATTTAATTGTTGTTTATCTAATCTTCGTGGATTTCTTTTTTATACTTCAAGAGGTTAGAATTCGTGTCAAGTTGATTTCTTCTATGAAGAAGAGCTTATGTCTCACCCCATAATCACACATAAAAGTCTACCAAATATTCTATCACTAAAGAAGAGATTTCAAGTTGAGTTATTCGAACTCTCCAATTTACGTCAAGAAAACTACATTAAAATGTCTCATTAATATATCAAGTTCAAGCTTTGTCTAAGACAATCAAGTCGAGCAACACATCTCGGCCAGCTCATTTATAGTTGTAGTGTTGTATCAATCTTTAGTTTGAAATTGACCACTCGAAATTCGAATCGTACATATATGCACACATAACCAT
Source organism: Rutidosis leptorrhynchoides (assembly GCF_046630445.1). Classification (NCBI taxonomy): domain Eukaryota; kingdom Viridiplantae; phylum Streptophyta; class Magnoliopsida; order Asterales; family Asteraceae; genus Rutidosis; species Rutidosis leptorrhynchoides. The sequence continues at coordinate 127,766,199 of NC_092338.1, read as the reverse complement.
CATAGTGTCTACAAGCAGTGGCGGAAGCAAGATTTTTCTTCACCGGGGGCGAAATTTTTTTTTAAAACCGTAGCAATTTTTTTGGGCAAAATACGGAGTTTTTGGGACAAAAATTGGAGGTTTTTAGGCAAAATTTTGAGGTTTTTGGATAAAATTTGAAGGTTTGTGGGCAAAATTTGAAGGTTTTGGGGCAAAATTTAGAGAATTGTGGGAAAAATTTGAAGGTTTTGAAGCAAAATATGTAAGTTTTGGGGCAAATGGCTTTTGGATTTGGGGCAAAATGAAAAAAATCCAAATTTTTACACTAAAATTTCGAAATCGACTGGGGGCGGGCGCCCCCCCTCTAAATTCGCCCCTGTCTACAAGTAATCACTTCTACGAAAGATTGAAAGGTAAAGAGTAAATATTACAGACCATGTGCAATCTATAAGCATTACTTCACTCATGGCATGTTGGGTTTGTAACGTCCCATCGAGAATGAAATGGGCATACATAATTAATATCAATAAAAAGTAATTGTCATCATCGGAGTCACTGGAAAATTTGATGTAATCTTTGAACTTGTGGTGATACAACCATTTTTTCAATGTATCTTGCGTCTCTCTTGTTCTCAATGTTAAAGGTATTCGCGGTTATGACACTAACACCTACCGAAGTGGTCGCATCATTTTATGTTTTTGTAATTTATTAACCCCTTTCTTTCTAGTTTTTGATATCTCCGTCTTAAACTTTGTCATGTTATCCATAAATCATTCGCTTTCGATGAGCTGGTAGCTTGAGACAAAGTCGCTGCGTCGAGAAGAGCCTGACGTCTAGGCCGCTTTCTATGCTTGGTCTCGTCCAGGTGTTCTCTGAAATGGGTTGTCTCCAAATAACTCATTTTAAACAATCCGTAATTATCTAGAATGCGGAATAGCAACTTATCATTAAATTTGTCATCGTTTGGGTTGTTTAATTGATTTTCGTTAGCAATTTTTTGGATGGAAATTAGAGAAATTTTTGTAAAGAGTGCAGAAATATGATAGTATAAATTTTATAAAAACTCAGGGTAATAGAATTTTGGAGGTTTTTTTAGAAAGAAAATGTAACATTTGCATTTCAACGTTTATGTTTTTAGCCAATCTTCACGCGACACGTCACCACCAACCTTCAACTTTTGCTCGTTAGTTTGTTGCCTGTCGCTCCGGTCAAAAAATGACGCACCATAAGGGATGTCGTTTTCATCAAACTTCGACACCTCGTAGTCATTTTTGGTTTTGAAGCCCGTCAAGGATGAACATATAAGTTAGAACACTGGGATGTCAAAGGATCAACAATATATTTATAATTTATATTTTTTTATCAGATTCGAATATGAGTCTCCTGCTTCACATAGAACTCGGTGACCACTGGGCTATGCTCAAGTAGTTTTTATAACTTATATACTACGTGTAATTATAAAAAAAGGTTGAAAATACAACTTATCAAAAAAGCAGACAGTCACTAGAGGAAGGCTTACACCATGTTAAAAATTAAATACCATAAACCTAAAGGTATCCATAAACACCAAAATGGTCAATAACTAAAAGGATCCAATAATTAAAGTCTTCATTAAAACTATGAACCCTCAATTACAACCCAATTACAACCCAAAGTGTTCTAATATTCACTTGCTGTGGTATGCATTTTTTGCTCTCACATCTAAGAGATTAATCAGAGAGAGAATGACTAGTATATCAACCATCAAATCAAATTATCTATATTTCTAAATCACGTAAAAAAATGGAAAATCTGATTGGTTTATAGAGACTGTTGGTACCGTAGAAACCATTTAGCACGTAAACCCGGTCCACGATCTATTCTACTAAACCGTCTACCATTAAAAACCTCACCCATTAAATCTACTCCGGCATGTGGAGAAAATAGCACTCGTATAAATTTTTATACTCAACAATTCCTTGTAAATGGAAGACAACTTAAATTGCCACCTCCAAGTTTGAATCACGTGTTAACTTTGAACATATCATATTTATCTAGATATCACAAACGAAAAGCACTAAATATAGAATTATCACCTTTTTACCCTTTTTTTTTACAAAGTTTGAGTCAGAACCCTAAAAAGAACCCTGACAATCTACCCGCGAGGTGCAAGATGCCTTGTGCCCTTGCGTCCTTGTGAGTTGCGACTTTACCTGATATAATTAGGTTAAAACTCATTTAATAACTTACAACAACACACACTACACTCGATCTTTCTCAAAATCTAGCGCCCGTTTTCGCGCAACTGACTTACCACGCTCACTTTTCCTCACTAAAATCAATCCATCACCACCATCAAATAACACCATCACCACCATGTCCATCATATAACACCATCATCATCGTAGGTCCATCATCCACACCACCTTCGTCGATCTCCAAATTAGAAAAAGATCCTTCGATGTTCATCAAATCCAGGAAAATCAAGATTTACTTAAATCAATTCGTTTAGAATGGCACAAGACCAGGTTAGTTCGATTCATCAATTTGTGTTCGTTAATTAGGCTTGATTTGTGATTGATTAACATTTTCAGTTTTGCACACCAACTGTTCGATCAAATGCCTCAAGGAATTGTGTTTGTGCTTAGTGATGTACGTGTGTATATTTTAGTGTGTTCATGATTTACTTGGGTATGTGTGTGTGTGTATAATTGATTAGTTTTTTCTGGGGAATACCTAATCTAATGTGCTTGTCAAATGTTGTTCTTGGCTAGGCGCAAGGTGCAGATTGCGTGTAACGACCCAACTTTTTCGACTTGCTTTTGTGCCTTGTGTTTTTGCGAAACTGCGTATTTGTGCGTACTGTGTTACTTTATACTCTGGAAACTTAATTTACGTGGTTTACTTCCATTTATATGTTAAAACGTGCCTTAGAGTACGTAGGATACATAACTTGATCATTGGAAGACTTTATAACCGTTAGTGTTATTTGACGTTTCGAATAAATCGCGAACTGCGCGCACGTTTGACTTTTGTCGGAACCGGAATATTTGGACAGCGAAATATTAATTATTATTTTATAATAATAATTACTTGGGCCTTTGGATGCTTAATTTTATTTATTTAATTGCTAGAGCCAAATAATTAGTCTTGTTGGACTTTCTACCTTGTTGGGCTCAAGCCCACCCTACTCTAGCTAGTGACCCAATTAATTAGTCCAAGTATTATTACTAGTGACCCATAATAATAAATAAATAAATAAATAAATAATGAGTCATACTAGCATAATGGATAAGGATTATCAACTTTGTCACATGGGATTCTAGCATAAGGACACACTTTAGACACCATTAACCAAAAAGCAACAACTTGTCCCCCTCCCCCTCCCTCAAAATCATGGCCATATGGCCTTGGCCATGTCATCAATCCATGTCAATTTCCTTGCTTATAAATACTAGCCATTTACCTCTCATTCAATCACTTGCTCATTTGATTTTCACACACACTTGTTCTTTCTTTCTTTCCTTTCTAGTATCACTTGTAAGTTTTCTTTTTCTTCCTCTTTTCCTTATCATTTTCGTGTACCATCATCATCATTATATGAAGATCAAGTTCCGTTTAGCTTTGATCTTGGTTACATTTTGTTGATTCAAGCATGAATCCTTCAAGAACATTGAAGATTCAAGCTTTCGAGCTTTGAATCTTCACCAACTTTGTAGATTTATCTTTCTTTTACTTTAATCTTGTTATTTTGTGATAAAGATTCAAACTTTTGTTTGTAACCTTCATGCATCTTCAAGATCCAAGCTTTATGCTTCAAGATCTTCAAGATCTTCAAGAACAATTAAGATGCAAGCTTTCTAGCTTGAATCTTCATATCTTTTTGTTAGATCTAAGTTCTTTTTGCTTTGATCATGTTGTTTTGTGATAAAGATTCAAACTTTTGTTTGTAATCTTCATGTATCTTCAAGATCCAAGCTTTATGCTTCAAGATCTTCATGAACACTCAAAGGTTCAAGCTTTCTAGCTTTGTAACCTTGTAACTTGTGTGAAATAGATCCAAGCTCTCTAGCTTAGGGTTCCATCACCTCATTTGACTTAGATTGTGATTATACATGTTGAATTGATATAAAGTTTGTAGCTTTAGTTGTAATTGTGACTTGTATTTGTGTTAAGACTAAGGATATGATGTAACCTTGGTTCATCATCCATCTAAGACTCATAAATGAGTTGTGTTCTTACTTGGTCTTAACATGTTTTGTATTGATGGTGAATTCTTAGTCAAGGTGATGCTAAGCCATCAACGAGTTGTACACTTGAAGCTACAAGCATCAAGGATGAGAACCGTGATGAGCATCAAGTACTAAGAACCCCACCGGAGCACATAACCCACTGATTTTTGTATCTGATCAGACCACCTGGGCTACTGAAAAGTTGATTTTCAGTTAGTTTGGTTTGAGTAGATGATTTTCCGTTTAGGCCTCGTCTTAATCCGAGTTAAGGTTTAGGATTTATGGCCCTCCGAGAGTCACTACACCCTATTAACGTTGTGCTGAAATTTCTGACCTACTCGCACTTAAACCGTTGCCACGATCAAACGAAGACGAGTTAGGTTCTGAAAATTGGTCAGCTGTTAGGGGACTCATATACGGAGCCATAGCCACTGACTATGCGTCTTTTCGATTTACGTAGAGGTCGTAGCAGCTGACCGAAGTCAGCCTATTGTTTCGATCTCCATTCTTGTCGAACTTACTTAGCTTTTATGTTGATGAACGATGATGATGATGACACTTAAACTTATTTTATGCACTATTAGAATTTATAAAGACAACCTACTGACCTAGTAACCTTTGATTTAGGTTGACGACCTTTCGGACCGACTTACTACTTGCATACTTTCATTACCGACTTTACCGCTTTTATCACTGTGAGTTATAGCATCCCTTTTTACTTTAACTATTTTGGGACTGAGAATACATGCGCTTTTTACGTTTTACATGTTAGGCACGAGTACTTAAACTTTATATGTGTGTGGGTTATACAACGGCATAAACATTCCCCTTAGCACGGTAACGTTTAGTCATTGGTTTTTGAACCGGTGAACGCGAATCTTAGATATGGATCCATAGGGTTTGACATCCCCACTCGAGCTAGTCGCGCTAGCATTTAACGGGTGTTTAATACTTCGTGAATATACGCACTCGCCAAGTGTACTTTCAGGGGGTTATAAACGTTAAGTCTAGTTACCGGGTGCCCACGGTTATATATATACTTTATCATACTGATTTGAATTACCGATTTGAAACGCTTGTTTGAAGCACTGAAATCTCGTGGCCTAAATTACATTACTGAATACAAACAAACTATAGCTCACCAACATTCGTGTTGACTTTTTAAGCATGTATTTCTCAGGTGTTTAGACGTTGTTGCTTCCGTTGTTAGCCTTGCTGTTCTAGTCTCGGTGTATAGACTTGCTGTTATAGACTTGCTGTGTTAGACTTCCGCTGCATTACTTAGAGATGTCTCAAGCATGGAACTTTTACTTTGCATTCGCAACTTATGTTATTTTCAAAACAATAGCTTTGTAATGACCTTAGTATCATGTACTCATGTTAATGTTTCCTATTCATCTTTTGTAAAACGTTATCTGTTCATGAATGCAAAACTGGTTTTCAAACAGCATATAGTGTTTGACCTTGTAATGATCCTGTTGTTGATGTACCGTACACGATGATTTTGTACGGGGCGTCACAGTTGGTATCAGAGCATTGGTTGTAGGGAATTAGGTTGCATTAGTGAGTCTAGGACCGACCCGAGTAGGATTCACTAATAGGACTAATCTGCAACTTGCTAGTTTACTTGTTTCTGCGGAACCTGCTGCATGCTACTGTGTTATATTACTACATGTTACTGCTTACTACTACTGCATGCCACTGCTTACTTTTACTACCGTATGAACTTGCTGCATGCTACCGTTTCCTTTTACTGCTATGTAAACTCGCTGCATGCTTTTGCTTATTCTAGCTACTGCATGCTACTATCTACTTTCGATTGCATGTTACTTCTGTTTAGTACTGTTAATATTGCCATGCTATATACTGCTGTAAACGAGCTAGGTTGCTGTAGTGCCTGATTACGTGCTTGCTTCATGCCTGCTATTCGCTGCACCGACTTGGAAAAACTTACCTTTCCTAGTTCAGATGTTCTTCTGAACCCATTTCCCACACGTCTAACCCTAAGGATTAGTATTGTAATCCACCTGTTACTACTGTTCCACCGTTCCAGAGATCGAAGCATTACTTCACGCAATCTAGGAGGAGTACCCCTAGGATTACACGCCCACTAAAGTTGATCCTCGGAGGAGGAGATATGCGAGGATTTGTCGGAGTAACCGCACCCCGAGCTCACCCTAATTAGCCACGTACAACGTATGAACATTCGAAGGATGTTCAGTTTCTGCAAGATGACCCGTATCCCGTACACTTTCGTGACAGTCACTTATCTCTTCCATTCTCCACCACTACTCGACGATCTAACGACACTTATGGACTTAGGTCCCTAACACTCTTAGGCATTGGAGAAGTCGGGAGGACATCTCCTTTCACAAGGTCAGAGTGCCTTCCACTGATGCTCAGCCATACCCAAAGACTTGGGAGTCACCTCAAGACATATCATATTACTACTTGCTACACGTACAACTCAACACGAGACCCAGCTTGAATTTCTAGAAAGGAACCTAACTACGTTACTTGAACCCGGACATTTTGAAGAAATTTCGGGACATTTAGACATTGAGGCATGACCTACGGAACCTACGCACCCACACCGAGAAACCTTGAGATTAATTATGTAGATTTTGTTTTGAGATAGCATAGATAAAGCACTGTTAGATGAAATTGAGTAGAACTTGAAGTGAACACGTTACATTGACCATATGGAACGATGTTGGAATGAACGTACGATTTAGTACAATATAATGACGCCAGGCCAGCGTGGTTATATTGAAGTAAATCATGCAGAAGTCCCAATGTTACTAGATAAGAAATATGAAGTGATTCAAAGAAAATTTTGGTAGGAACCACTCGAGTGTACGCATTATGGTCTGTTAGAGGTAGGAATAACCACTAAGCCTAGATACTGTACAAGAAGGGCCTTGATTGCGAAATTGATAACCCGATAATCTGTTATGAATATAGACACCCTAGACACTTAAGGAAAAAGTTCTCAAATAGGGAAAACTTTGGACTTACTTGTGATAGAGCAATCGTTATCTCAAGCTATGGAGACTCGCATGGATCCTGATTTTAGTTAGGGTACGTTTCGTCACAACATTTTATTGTCTCGGAGATGTTTAATACTAGAGCGATAGAAACCTTATATCTAAGAACATTAATGTTATGACTAATAAGCCATTAACAACCATGAGGGTTAAGTATTCTATAGGACAAGCTAATGGTAAGCTGACAGAGATAGAGGAGTAATTTAAGGTAGTACCTTAAAATTAACAAGTGGGTCATTCGGAGATAACCTCATGTCAATAAAACTTGGAAGTTTTATAGTAGTAGTTGGAAAGGATTAGTTACCTACGCACAAGCAGATGTTATTTGAGAAAGTTGATAGAATTTTTCGCTTTATTATAATAAGGTTTAGTTGGAATGGACTTTAGAATTAACCTAATACTCATCAAATCAGGAAGTTTGATATAAAAGTTGGAATGAACTTTAGGGTTAACCTAATACTCATCGAGTTAGGAAGCTTTGATGAAATAGTTGGAATGGACTAGCTTTCAAGGATGAAAGCGAAAGTTATGTATAGTAAGAAGATTTTTCGTATACCTCGCGAGAATGGTGAGCTAAAATCCATCTGGGTTACTTCAACAACCCGAGATCCCACAATGGAAATGGGAAGGGATGACGATGGATTTCATCCCGAAGCTACCAAAAACAGTCGGCAGTTATGACACTATCGGGGTTATCGTTGATCGCCTCACCAAATCTGCTCACTTTCTAGCCATGAAAGAAACCGATACAATGGACAACGATACATAAAGGAAATTGTATCCCATCACTTCAGCAATTCAATTTCTATACTACCCAAGAATCTTATTTGATACTCATTCTTACGCGACTCTAAGTCTTAACTTATTCTGAGAGATATCTTAATCGATAATAATCACACCTTCACCCTTCTTACTTCGATATTAGTCATACCAGTTCGGAATTTCCAAAATCAATGGGTAGTTAATCCCCGTCCTCATACTCTCCCTTTCGTGTCTCACTTATAAGCAACAACTTTATACTTAAGCATTTTTGGTCGAAGGACTTATGCCCTACTAATAGTCATCAACCACATTTAAATTCAACAGTTTTCATTACCTCGTAACATTTTTGCTCAAATATTACCCGAGATTTTCAAAAGTCTTTTACTCGATTCTCATCAATCTTTTTCCAACTTGTAACCTCCGAAATATGAAAATTTTGTTTGCCAAAATTTTACTTACACTATTTTACTGTGCGATCCTCTCAAAACTTAATAAAAATAAATTTATTTTATTTGCCATTCGTGCAAATTTTTGAAATCGTATACGTTATATAAAATAAAGTAAATAATTACTTCTTTTTGACAAATACATATGAAATTTTAATTTCACTTTTACAAATCAAATCTTTTATTCAAAGGATATTTTACCTTGAATGGTACGTGTTGTACATAACCCTAGTTTGCTAAGAACTTAATTTCTTTTCTTACATCGTCACCTTAAAAGAATTCTATAAAATTTTCGTTGCTTGTCAATATAAAATTTTTCGTTGCTTATTCGTATCCAAGTCATCATGAAGACAGACAACTGTCGAAACTAAGAGATTCATGTGTATGTATGTGATGAAGGCACTTACTACCACGTCATGCAGAGCCTCCGGGCATCCACAAACACTTAAACCATTCAAAATTACTGCGTTACCCCAGGGATCTTATTCTTCACACCTGTCGGAGCGATGCTCTATCTTACATAACTCAAAGTCCTGACCTATTCCAAAGAAATTCTCATCTAGCGATATTAACATCATTAGTATTCCGACTTTAATATTAGCCATAACCTGTGTGGCATTCTACAAAGTCAAGAAGCGATTAACTTCTCATCCTCACGCTTTATCCTTCGTACCTCACTTTTTAGTAACGGCTTCACACGTGAACATTTTTGCCCAAAGACTTATGTTATCAAAACTACATTTAATTCATTAGTTTTCATTACCTAGTAATGCGTCACCCGATGATTCAAAGATTTTTCACTCAATCTTTTTCAACTCATAACCTCTGAAATGCGAAAAACTATGTTTATCAAAATTTTTACACATTGATTTTACACGTTGCTTATTTGTGCGGTCCTCACGAGATTTATGGATAAATGAAAGTACTAAAAACTTTTCTGTCACTTATGCGATTTGTAAAACCTTATATGTATGTACGTAATTAAGTTAATAAATTTACCTTCACTTAATTTGATTAGTACATACAAAGTTATACCTCCAAATAACTTAAAAATCGCTCATTTATCGAGTTATTTAACTTAAGTCAAATAGTTTTGTGCAAAATGGTACACGTTGTACATACTTCTAAATTTACTAAGAACTTCGTTCCGTTTATGTTATCACATCAAACGTTTAAAGGTTTTTCAAAACTTCCTTGGTTTTACTAAAGGTTTTCGTATTAGACTACACCATGTATGGATCACACTTCTTCTCGCCCTCCATTAGGGATGAAGCTTACTATTAAAATCTTTGTTAAAAAAGCTTGAGCCACTTTGGGTGGCAGATTTTTAAAAATTTGTTAAGAGTCTTTGCGCTCATGAAATGTTCCTTTTAAGGTTAGACATGACAAAAATGCGGGCCGATAAATCAGTCTTCTGAGGTACACTCAGTGGTCACCCTATTGTAGGAAAGGTACTAGACGGGTTTCTACTCTCAATGTTTCACGGCTAATCGCAGCACTCTCGTAAACATCATCTCTATGACTCAGTAGGTTGAGGTACAAGGAATCGTTTTTGAGATTCTTTTCACTTAGAGTAAACCGTTCTTTATGACCTAGGGTTCACGTATCTTCTCATCCGCGCATCCCCTTAAGTATAAGGATAAATTCAGTACGAACCGCTCGGAGAGTTCACTCTCGTTCGAGAACCACACCTTTCGTGCGATTTTCTTTCGGAAATGTAGTATAAAATACTTTAAGAATCTATGAATCTTGTTATCCTTTTGGAAGGGACTGCTTAAAACATCTGTATCACGGATATGGTTACCCTACATATTCCTTCCTTCATTGGTCACAACTATATGTTATTCTAGATTAATGTTAAACCTAACTTCAACATGTAACTGAATGGATAAAGTTACATTATGGAACTGTGCTTTCTTTCTATCCAAGGATGAGTTCACATGCGGTATATTGTGATCGCCCTGTTTTCCATTCTATCTGTCAGCTTGGTACTACAACATAAGCGCTCAATGTTTTAGATGAGTTTGGTAACTTTCATGATGTATTCCATGCATCCAGCTTACTGAAGATGCCTGTAAGGCGTCATCTTTCCTTTTGTGGGTATATATTCAGATGACGTACTCATGTTAGCCAGAAACGAAATCAATTTGTTGATCTCTTAGGACAAGAGACTTAATCAATGACATATACCTATTCATACCTTTATACGCTAAAGTACCTTTCAAGGTAAATAGATCGCTTCTGAGACCACGAGTCTCTCAGAACCTTGATACGCTACTTCTTATTTAAATACGGTACCATTTTTAGTCACTCCCCAAATTTCGGGACGAAATTTCCATTAACAGGTGGGTAATGTAACGACCCAGCTTTTTCGACTTGCTTTTGTGCCTTGTGTTTTTGTGAAACTGCGTATTTGTGCGTACTGTGTTACTTTATACTCTGGAAACTTGATTTACGTGGTTTACTTCCATTTATATGTTAAAACGTGCCTTAGAGTACGTAGGATACATAACTTGATAAAGATTCAAACTTTTGTTTGTAATCTTCATGCATCTTCAAGATCCAAGCTTTATGCTTCAAGATCTTCAAGAACAATTAAGATGCAAGCTTTCTAGCTTGAATCTTCATATCTTTTTGTTAGATCTAAGTTCTTTTTGCTTTGATCATGTTGTTTCGTGATAAAGATTTAAACTTTTGTTTGTAATCTTCATGTATCTTCAAGATCCAAGCTTTATGCTTCAAGATCTTCAAGAACACTCAAAGGTTCAAGCTTTCTAGCTTTGTAACCTTGTAACTTGTGTGAAATGGATCCAAGCTCTCTAGCTTAGGGTTCCATCACCTCATTTGACTTAGATTGTGATTATACATGTTGAATTGATATAAAGTTAGTAGCTTTAGTTGTAATTGTGACTTGTATTTGTGTTAAGACTAAGGATATGATGTAACCTTGGTTCATCATCCATCTAAGACTCATAAATGAGTTGTGTTCTTACTTGGTCTTAACATGTTGTGTATTGATGGTGAATTCTTAGTCAAGGTGATGCTAAGCCATCAACGAGTTGTACACTTGAAGCTACAAGCATCAAGGATGAGAATCGTGATGAGCATCAAGTACTAAGAACCCCACCGGAGCACATAACCCACTGATTTTCGTATCTTATCAGACCACTTGGGCTACTGGAAAGTTAATTTTTAGTTAGTTCGGTTCGAGTAGATGATTTTCCGTTTAGGCCTCGTCTTAATCCGAGTTACGGTTTAGGATTTATGGTCCTCCGAGACTCACTACACCCTATTAACGTTGTGCTGAAATTTCTGACCTACTCGCACTTAAACCGTCGCCACGATCAAACGAAGACGAGTTAGGTTCTGAAAATTGGTCAGCTGTTAGGGGACTCATATACGGAGCCATAGCCACTGACTATGCGTATTTTCGATTTATGTAGAGGTCGTAGAAGCTGACCGAAGTTAGACTATTATTTCGATCTCTATTCTTGTCGAACTTACTTAGCTTTTATGTTGATGAACGATGATGATGATGACACTTCAACTTATTTTATGCACTATTAGAATTTATAAAGACAACCTACTGACCTAGTAACCTTTGATTTAGGTTGACGACCTTTCGGACCGACTTACTACTTGCATACTTTCATTACCGACTTTACCGCTTTTATCACTGTAAGTTATAGCATCCCTTTTTACTTTAACTATTTTGGGACTGAGAATACATGCGCTTTTTACGTTTTACATGTTAGGCACGAGTACTTAAACTTTATATGTGTGTGGGTTATACAACGGCATAAACATTCCCCTTAGCACGGTAGCGTTTAGTCATTGGTTTTTGAACCGGTGAACGCGAATCTTAGATATGGATCCATAGGGTTTGACATCCCCACTCGGGCTAGTCGCGCTAGCATTTAACGGGTGTTTAATACTTCGTGAACATACGCACTCGCCAAGTGTACTTTCAGGGGGTTATAAACGTTAAGTCTAGTTACCGGGTGCCCACGGTTATACATATACTTTATCATACTGATTTGAATTACCGATTTGAAACGCTTGTTTGAAGCACTGAAATCTCGTGGCCTAAATTACATTACTGAATACAAACAAACTATAGCTCACCAATATTCGTGTTGACTTTTTAAGCATGTATTTCTCAGGTGTTTAGACGTTGTTGCTTCCGTTGTTAGCCTTGCTGTTCTAGTCTCAGTGTATAGACTTGCTGTTACAGACTTGCTGTGTTAGACTTCCGCTGCATTACTTAGAGATGTCTCAAGCATGGAACTTTTACTTTGCATTCGCAACTTATGTTATTTTCAAAACAATAGCTTTGTAATGACCTTAGTATCATGTACTCATGTTAATGTTTCCTATTCATCTTTTGTAAAACGTTACCTGTTCATGAATGCAAAACTGGTTTTCAAACAGCATATAGTGTTTGACCTTGTAATGATCCTGTTGTTGATGTACCGTACACGATGATTTTGTACGGGGCGTCACATTGCGCCTTGCGTATCGATGATTTATTGCACACATGGTGCAAATTACGCCTTGCGTTATAATGATGTGCTTGTTACTTATGTTCCAGGAGCAAGGTGCATCTTGCGCCTTGCGTCTCTATGATTACATCGCACGCAAGGTGCTACTTGCGCCTTATGCTCTGATGTTTATTGCAGACATGCTTCTGCCTATTTCAGGGATATGTGGAAGCCAAGTTGACGAAGAAAAATATGGTGACCGATTAGAGCACTAGGTACATGCCGTTCCTTTTCACTGTCGTCCCAAATCAACGGCGAGATTGACTGTCAGTCGACAACGGTTCGGCGTCGATCTCGGTGTCGGTTTTCAAAGTCGAGCCACATACGTCATACGGTGGCTTTTTTGACCATTTGATGTTTGGATTTTAAAAGATAATCGTTACTATGCTGCTGATCCGTTAATTTTAATCCTATTTTTTTAGGTTTGAAGCAAAACAAGTTTAGATGCTGCTGTTGCTAGCGTGTAGATGAAGAAGTAGTTTATTAGGTTTTGTTAAATGGGCCTATTCTATTTAACCTTTGGGCTAAACATTTTATTTTGGGCCAAAAATATATAAAAAAGTTGGGCTAATCTATTTATTCAAGTTTTTTAATTTAATATTTTTATTTAAATATTTATTAATGAAAAGTTTTTTTCCCAAAATTAAAAAAAAAGGTATTAATAATAAAAAGGTATTAAAAAATAAAAATGAGTTATAAAATATGAAAATGAACACCGAAATTGACACTGTGGACACCTCCACACACGTCACTGTAAGTCAATTTCGAGGTCCATTTTGGACACCGAAATGGACCTTGACAAAAGGACACGGGCACCTAGTGCTCTTATACCTCAGGTCAAGATATTGTTGGCTGAGAATCAACAAACTATTATTTAGAGGTACATGTTATGGTCCTTGGTTAGATCTTCTATACACGGGTAATGATCTCGAACTTGTACATTCCATGCTCCAACGTAAAAGTGAGCAGCCGACAAGACTAGATAATAAGTACCCAGCTAAAAATCAGGACATCTGGTTCAGATTTCGTCTAAATTTAATGATTAGATTTGGTAGAAGTGAATTTTGTCTAGTCACGGGTTTTTTGCTTGGAAGCCGACGGACATGGCACATTACACACCTCGTAAGTATGACGTAGAGACCCCACATATTAGACGACGTTGTTTTCAAAAGCGTACCGATGCTGCCAACATAACGATTATTGATATACAAATTTAAAAAATCATTGTGATGTTTCGGTTAGTGACAATGATGTGGTGTGACTAGCCATTATTTTGATTGTAAAGAGAGTCTTTATGGGTAAGCAGGAGGTTATATGTGGTGACCAAGAAGTTTTTATGGTTAGTCGAAGATTTACAGAGGGTGAATGAGTACCCATGGGGGTCTCGTATTTGGGATGCCACTTACTCAGCAGTTAGCGAAGGCTTTGAAGCTCTGAATAAACTTCGTTTCAAATTCAACCGTTCAAGGAACGACCATAGATTATATTTTCCCTTGCTAATCCATAGGAAGGATTAACTGATTAATCTCCAACACATATAAATTGAAAGAATTAGCCCTTCTTTAGACTCGCTCTGTCGACCTCGCTACACGACAAACATAACCGACTTTTTGAGCAATATCACAGCTTTAGGGATGGCGATGGAGACGGTGACAGCGATGGGCACAGTGGTGGCGTTGGAGACGATGTTTGGTGGCGATGGAGACGATAGTTGGTGGCGATGGATACGATGGTGGCGATGGAGACGCTAAAAATCGTCAGAACCTTCTGGGACTATTGGTGGGAAGGACCGAAGGAAGATGGGAGTAAATAAATAGGGCAGGTGGAAAAGACTTACCTCTCAGAATATAATATTGGTGTGAACATTATTGGTTTGATCTCTATTGATATAATTTTAATAAAGTTGGCGAATGAGTTAAGATTGATATCTAGCAGCGTCAAGCTTGTAAAGAACATAATAACGACGTTAATGTAGATAGAAAAGATAACTCAACAATAGTTTGAATAGAGATGAGTGATTAAAGTGATCAGATGTCATGAAGTTTAAGTTAAAGCAAGTCAGGTACAAATGTTTGTGATGTTAATCGTATCGTCATTTCGTCGTTAGTCTGTTTACCTGCACATTTCAATTTTCCTTGTTCTCCTATCCCGTTTTCCTCCAGACTCCCCCTACTTCGGCCTGAATTTGACCATTTACTCTTCCAAAAAGCGTGGGACTATTTTGCATTTCCTTAACCGATTATCTCCTACATTTTTAATTCTCAAGAGTACGAGAATGGAAAATGACCAATAAACGGACATTTAGGTTTGTTTGTGGATCGTTAGGAATGGTGAAAGCGGGTCAAAATCAAAATTTATAACAAGAGTTGAAGTCATCCTCAAGAGTGCAACATTTATATATCCATTGAAACTATAGTCGGACGAGTTGGACAGTGATCAACTTAGACTGTTTTTTTTTACTAACTAAATTTGACTTTTGATTGATTTTAATTTGCTTACCATCGTTGACCGGCTTAACCTAGTCAAGACGTACTACTTCAAAATCCTTACTAGTCAGTTTTGCATATTACTTTTGATGAGGGACTTTATAACCATGTCAAGACATACTACCCTTATAAGACTGTCAACAGTCTATTTTCAACAAATTGTTTAATTTTTTTAATTTGGATTTCTACTTTTACGTTGTATTCTCGAGTTTTATTTTCAGCAGAAAGGAGTGGAATAGAAAGGGGATGAGAGTGTTTTACTATTCTGTTCAAGTCCAAATATGGGCTAAGAGTGTTGTTAACAAAATGTTAATGTATTATCCTTTCTAATCTACTACTCTCCTATCCTTTCCGTTTAAAATAAAAACTCGAGAATCACTATTATTTTTTAATCCATCGGTTTTCTTTCCTTTCTATTCAAAAAAAAAAAAAAAAAACTCGAGAATGCAGCGTTATAGAAATCAGAAAGATATAGTGAGGAAATGAAAGTGATATAATTTAAAACTTGTCAAGATTTAAATAACGACTTTTGTAACTAACTACTCCGTAAATAACTACTCCATGAAGGAAGCAGCGGACTAGTTTCACAGGCCCATAAACAAGTGTTGGTCCAGTAGAGTTGTCCATTCTTCAGAGCCGACAGGCCCAATCCACCCTATATACGATTGTTGATACTAGTTTTCAGCAAGGGTTTACATTATGTCGGTCGTTAATTGAATAAAAACAAATATGATAAATATTATATTATATTATATTATATTATATTATATTATATTATATTATATATATATTCAATTAGAAATTGATTGAACAGTAACTTGTATACATTCAATTGGAAATTCACAATGGCTACTATTCAATTAGGACTATTTTATATAGTTCAGTTGAGTAATAAGGTACGTACTCCGTAAATGCTACAATAGTTAAGGAAATTTTAAATATCATTATATAGTACATTTTAAATCGAACAGGCACACATTAGAAAAATGATTTCATTAAATGTAGAAGCAAACATGTCGGCTATATATTCTGATCTATTCTAAATTTTATTCTATTTCCAAACAAAAAAAAAAAAGACATTAGAGAAAGGCCAAGCCAAACATTTTTATCCAATGAGTGCACATCAGAAAATCATAATACCGATCTTGATTTATTACCTCTATAGACAATACAATACCTATAAATAATTAAACTACGACTACATTCCATAGTTACAATTAGAATTCGTTATTAAAAATCTTGAAATTACATTGTTACATACTTTTCTTCAAATTTTCTTGAATCTTGATCACAATTAAAACCCTAATCATTCAAAACCCATCCATCAACATTCAATCCCACCATGGATTCTCTATTACCATCCACCAAAAACAACCCACTTCCACCGCGTAAACGCCATAAATCATACACCCAAACAACTGACGATAACACCGCCATTGTGCAGCCAATACCGCCGCAGCGAAAACGCCATTCACTGTGCACTCAAAATGAAGAATTAAATAGAAAACTTATGCCGCCACCACCACCGCGAAAACCTCATTTTTCAAACACTGATCATCCAATAGACGACAAAAACAACGAAACCATAATTCAATGTATGCCAACAGAGCAAACAGATCATACCGGTTCTAATAAGATCACGGTATGGGAAAAATCACACGAGATCAATCTTTTGCATGGCATTCTTGATTACAAGAAAAAGAATAATACGTACCCATTTGATAATTCAAGCAACATGCAAGAGTTTTATCATGATTGGATGAACCAACATTCTGTTTATGTGGATGAAGATGTGTTTAGTGATAAAATGGTTGAACTGCCTGAAAAATTCTTCAATAATCAGTCATTGGTGCTTGCTGGTAAGAACATTGAAGGTTGGGATGATCGTAAAATCTACGCTTTATCGAACATGATTTGGGGGAAAGACAATATTATATGATGATTGTTGATGCTCGTGATGATATTGATTTCTTAGGAAATT
This sequence comes from Rutidosis leptorrhynchoides, assembly GCF_046630445.1. Classification (NCBI taxonomy): domain Eukaryota; kingdom Viridiplantae; phylum Streptophyta; class Magnoliopsida; order Asterales; family Asteraceae; genus Rutidosis; species Rutidosis leptorrhynchoides. Next base: position 127,748,746 of record NC_092338.1, on the reverse strand, counting down.
GGGTGTCATGGATTCTTGTTAAATTTAGGGTTTGGAAATGTCATTAGTGATTTGATTAGAGAGTAATTAGGGTTTGACTAGTCAAAGGGTAAATGTGTTAGTTAGTTAGTTGTAAATTTTTTTTTTTCGTTTTTAGGCTTGTTTTTAAGTCATCTTGATGAGTGTTTAGGCCAAACATGTTGGAAATGAAGAAAATTACAGAATTTTTTTGAAATAGTGTTCTTTTCATTCAATTTACGATTCTAGTATTTTCAAAAAAAATATAAAAAAATAATAAATAAATAACGTATAACCGGCTTTCTCTAGGCCGGTTTCACACTTATCACACGAAACCAGCATTGACAAGGCTCGATTATATGACTTTTTGAAATCCAGTTAATAAAAAGTACACTTTTCCAATCTAGTGGCAAAGTAGGCTTTGCCAAGGCCGATTTTCCCAAACCCTAATTATTTAGCTACAATAACTCTTTTTTACAATAAAACAAATAGGTAAACATTGACATGAACAACATATCAACAAAGCAACATATCATGTGAACTTGTATTTAAATTAATGGGTCCAGTTTGAATTAATTATTTAGCTTCCACAAATGAAAAAGATAGACATGCTTATAACAAAACACCCTAATAAGTACATAAAACTTGTTATAATTCAGTAGGCTTATAACTACCTTTAGTGGTTTGATTTATGTTATAATTCAGTAGGCTTATAACTACCTTTAGTGGTTTGATTCTTGATTAAGAATACTAATAATGAAGTGTAAGAACAAAGATAATAATGGAGAGAAAGAAAGAAAACACTTTGTAAGTGTGAGAAATTGTGCAAGTGTTTTAGCTTGCAATACATGGCTATTTATACAAAAACAAAGCTACCCAATATTGACTAAGTATTGGTACAAAATTGACTATCCACATATATATAATATTGTTATTATTATAACACTACCCCTTGGATATCAATTTTGTTTTATTGAAGATCAACTATAAGTTACTGCCTCGTTAAAAAACCTTGCTAAAGAAAATCCAGTGGGAAAAAACTTTAGCTAAGGGAAAAAGAGTGCAGCATGGAGTTGACTCCCCCTCAAGTAGACATCATTGAGTCGTCATATCTTTTGAACTTGACTCATGCCAATATTGTGAACGTGTATTCTGGAAATAGCAGTTGACAGTGCTTTGGTATAAAGATCAGCAGAGTTGTTGATTGAACGTATCTCATTTCAATCTGGTTGGCCTTTATGAGATCTTGAGTATATGAGAAGAATATGAGGTTTTCATCTGAAAATGTATCATCTAAATCTTTTATGTACAAGTTTAGCCCATGTGATTTGTCTACAGTCTTCTTCATGGTTTGCTCAAACCCTTTTTTCAATTCCTATTCCCTTTTAATCTTTTATGAGCCTTACCAACATACCATTCTTTTCCATCAAACTTATGACCGTTAAGACTGTCTATGGCTTTGGCGCCTCGTCAGCATTTATATTTTGTTCTATCACTTTTGATACTCTTCTTTCATTTGTAATATGCAAGCTGCATTATCTTCATATATAGTTGTTGGTGAAGATAGTTGTTGATCTTTTATATTGTTCTAGTCCACAAGAATCAATAATGATTTGTGTCATTGATCTCAACAAACACATTTCTGAGTAGTTTCATATAATGCAATAACTTCGTCATGATTTGATGATGTTGCAATAAGTGTTTGTTTTAAGAACGCCATGATTTTGTAGTACCTCCATTTAGGAATACATATCCAGTTTGAGATTTAGCTTTATGTGGATCAGATAAATAACCTGCATCTGCATAACCAACCAAATCTTGTTTTGATTCATTAGAATAAAATAATCCTAATTTAGTAGTTCCTTGAAGGTATCTGTAACACCGACCATTTTTTTTTAAAAAATACACAGCGGAAGACTTTATTAACAAACACAATATAAGTCACGTCATTACATTAATCTGAGTAATTAAGTTTAAGTTTACACAACGGTGTTACGTTATTACAAAACATTATTTATACAAAAGTCCACATCAGAGTTGGGTTGTCAAACATGTCTTCTGCAACAGCACCCATCCCGACTAGCAGTACCTAAACCTGCAAGGGGAGAATATGTGGGGGATTAGCGCACCGCTAAGTGAATGGAATCTATCTAACAGATATAGCTTAAGCCACACACAAGCTATATACTAACAACAACACTTGCTAACTACCAACTAGCATACAATAAGACAATACGAGGATCGGCGGCTTGTACGAGCACACGACTCCCAGCTGATCGGGCCTGAGTCTACCGATAGTCCCTGCTACTCAATTCACAGTATAGTTATCCAGATGCAGGGGGTGCATCGTTCACACTATACTCCATAATTAGTAGCCTATGGACCCAACCTCCCCTAGGCACGGTTGACCTCATACGGACTCTAACCTCTCCCATGCACGGTCTCGAGTCCCCAGTCTCCCTAGACCCGACTGGTGCCATTCACATAGTGTACACATAAATTCACATACAACCTCAGGCATACTATATTATTCTAACATGGCAATTTCTACACTATGTATGATAAAAGAGTCAACCACATTAGCATGATATGCTACTTAAACTCTATCTGGAGATAGACCCACTCACCAATTACCAGCACCTGCTCAGTTATTATTTCTGAGCTTCCTCCTTGTCCTTATCTCCCGAGAATAACAAAAACCAAGTTAGAATAGTGTTCCCATCAAGGTTAGACATATTGACAGCGCATTATAGAAAAATTAGTAAAAAAATGCGTCCGCTAAAATTTTCATATTTTACGTCCTGAAAATCATAAAAACACACAGACAGCATAACAGCTATAATTCAACACTTAGTAAAAATTGCACTGCCTAAGACCATCAGTCGATGGTCCCATCCATCGGCCGATCGACAACGGTCCATCGGTCGATGGTCTCCCTCAATCGGTCGATCGTCAAAATTACATCCGCTGGTCAGAAGTCATGCACCATCGGTCGATCGTCCCGTCCACCGGCCGATCGTCCCTCACCATCAGTCGATGGTCAATGACCATCGGCCGAAGGTAGTTCATCAGCTGCAAACAGCAGCAAAGTGACGGGTTTCAACCCAAAATCACCAAATCTCGACTTTGGACACGTTTTTGATCTCAAAACTGAACACAACTCGTACACTAAACTTTTTGGAACATAAACCCACAACATTCAAACACAAACAACATTAATTTCTACCAATTTGACACAAAACCCCATTTTAACAAAAACTAACTCAAAAACCCATTTAATCACAGATTTGATCATGAAATCTTACAAACCTTACCTTGTTAGAATCACAATGACACAAGGAACGTTTTGACACTAAAATCAAGCTTCAATTCGAGGTCAAATGATTTAGGGTTGGTTGAGATGATGAAGATGAGGTTAGGTGATAGTGAGTGATTTAGTGAATTTTCTACAGAAAATGAGAAAGTGGCATATTCGGCTTCGATCATTCAACCATATAATGTAGTTTCGATTACTTGTGTGTATTTCGTACAACATTTATAAAAGCGCATGTATTCTCAATCCCAAAAATATATATTGCAAAAGTATTTAAAAAGGGAGCAAATGAAACTCACCTAATGTATTTTGTAGTAAAAATACATATAACGACAATGGACAATTGTAGGGTTGGCCTCGGATTCACGAACCTATATTATTTGTATATAAATTAAAATGTATAATCGTAACTGAACAAGTCTATATATAATTTCTTAAATTATATATTATACTTATTTAGTTTGTGTATATATTTATAATGTTTAATATCTATATATTTAGTTTTATTAATATATATATATATATATATATATATATATATATATATATATATATATATATATATATATATATATATATATATATATATATATATATATATATGGTTAGTATTATATAAAAGTATCATTTGTTTATTATATATAAGTATTTATTTAAATATTGTTATTATGTTTGATATGTAGATATATAACTATTAATATAATTATGATATATGTATTAAGTATATTTTAGGTACAAAATATTTATCTGTAACAAAAATAGTAGTTTTGATAATAATAATTTATTAATAATAATAATACATATACTAGTTGTTACAAAAGTGATACTAATACTAATATTTATATTGATAATTTGTATTATATTCATAATAATGATAATAATAATAAAATTAACAATAATAATAATGATCATAGCCTATAATAATAATAATACTTATGTAATATTAGTAATAATATTAACAATAATACTAAGTAATGATAATAATATTAGTAATTAATAACTTTTAACAATAATAATTAATATTATCAATAATAATAACAATTATAAAAATAATAATAATAACACTAATAATAATAATAATAATAATAATAATAATAATAATAATAATAATAATAATAATAATAATAATAATTATAATAATAATAATTGAAATAGAAGTAATAAAGAGAATATACCCTTTTAAAGCATTTTGTAAAAAGAATTGCCCACAACGAGGCTCGAACCCGCGACCTCCCGAATACTCGCTAACTCCTTAACCATTCAGGATGTTGCCTGTTATCCGATTTTATACCGTATTTAAAAATATATAACTCGTATATTATTCCTCCCTTCTTCTTCTTCCTTAATACGTCGACCAGAAAAGTCTCAAAACAAATATATTGAATTTATAGCTTCAATTAGGACTTGTAAACATTAATAACCTCTTAAAGTGTGATTTTGAAAAATAAAAAAAACGAAAAACAAGAAACAACAATTTCACACGCTGTCGCTGTATTTACAAAAAAAATTTAATTGCTTTTTGAATTAGAGCACGTATCCGACTACGATTACAACATAAAGTAGGTTTCAAATACCTTCTATAATCTTTAAAAACTATCAATTTAACTTGAATTGCAGCGGAAAGCTTGAATTTGGTCGATGAACAACCGTTTGACTTTTGAACCCAAAAGTTTGACTCCAAAATTTGTATTTGTTTGAAAGAATTGGAAATTGAAGTTTTTTAGAAAGATTGAATAAAAGCTTACTAACAAGACTGCATTTACACAATTTGAATTTGTTTTCGAATTGAACCTTTCAAAATTTGGAACCACGAACAGAGAGCAGTGAGCTGTTCTTTTTTTTTTAAACGCCTTTCTCTTTTTAATCTCACTGTCAGAAGAATGTACATATTATGATAGTTTAATACAATTTGTAATGTAAATTGAAAAAGACATGTAACAAATTGGGGACCAGGATTATTCGATCAGGAACTTGACAAATATAACTAGTTCGATTAAATTCCATAAATGGTACGAATTTGATTATGATGTGTAACCTATTAGGAATAGAAACAAAAATCAGATAAAGGTTGAATACGATTTAAAGCTGATCAAATCCCTGATTTTGTGGATGAATTATAAACAAATATTAAATAAAAAAAATTCTTTTAATAATATTGATTATTAATAATAATATTAATAATTATTAATAATAAAAATGTTAAAAATGATATTATTAATTATAATAATTATAAAGAATAAAATTCTTTTAATTTCATAATATTACTAAAAGTAAATGTACTAATAATAATAGAAGTAATGATAAATATATATATATATATATATATATATATATATATATATATATATATATATATATATATATATATATAATGATAATAAGAATCTTACATGAAAATAATAACTTTTAATAATAACAATAAAATCATAAAAAATGATTATAATTTACTACTAATTATAATGATATTAATAATATTAACAATTGTATTATTTTCTAATAATAATAATAACACTAGTATATCAAATCACATGTATTAAATTTTATTTCTACATATAACATTCATATTAGGGTCTGATATTTAATATTAGTATCTATTTTGATGAAAGTAATACTTTCATTTTTATTATTATGTTTTAACTTGTAATTACATTTACAATTTATTAACTATGTAAAATTTAATAGTTATATAACATGTATAACATATATTTAATATTTAATATCTATACCTTTCAATATATATTTATATACTAGTAATAATAACAGTCTTTTTAATAATATTAATAATAACACCACTCACTAAAAATACTAGTAATGATGATAATATTAATATAACAATTATATTCAAACTTGTAATTAATTTTATTACATTACCATTTATTATATAATATCTATAATTTATTGAATCTTTAACATTTGTTAATTATATTTATATATTTATATTACAATATTTCTTATGTATAGAATTCATATATATTTACATATTTATTTACACACCGATGTTCGTGAATCATCGGGAATAGTCAAAGGTCAATTGAATATATGAAACAGTTCAAAAATTTTGAGACTCAACTTTATAGACTTTGCTTATTGTATCGAAATCAAATAAGATTCAGGTTTAAATTTGGTCGAAAATTCCCGGGTCATCACATAAGTCGTTTGATGTACAAGTAAACCATTAGGCATATGCTCAATCTGCAAACCAAGCCAATACTTGGTTTTTCCGAGATCTTTCATTTCAAATTCTTTCTTTAGAAGTTGAATGGCTTCATGGATCTCTTTATTTGTGCCTATGATGTTAAGATCATCGACATAAACGGCTATGATCACATATCCGGATGTTGTTTTCTTAATAAGAACACATGTTCAAATAAGATTATTTGTATACCTTTTTATTTATTAAGTAATCACTTAATTAGTTATACTATTGTATCAACCCATATAAAAATCTTGGTGACTCAATGGAATACATTTCTTTAGGTTTTGCATTAGATGCTTTTGATACCTTGAACCATTCATTGATATTCATGTATATATCACTATCAAGTGATTCATTTAAATAAGTAGTAATAACATCCATGAGATGCATTTCTAATTTTTTTTAGAAACTGTTAGGTTGATTAAGTATCTAAAAGTAATTTCATCCATAACAGGAGAATAAGTTTTCCTCATAATCTATTCATGGTCTTTGAGAGAAATCTTGAGTTACAAGTCTAGCTTTACCTTGTAACTTCATTTTTTTTCTTTTTCGGATAAAAATTCATTTTATATCTCATACGTTTCACATCTTTAAAAGTGATAACGATTGATCCAAAAACTTTTCTTTTATTGAGCGATTCTAATTCAGCTCGTAATGCTCCTTTCCATTAAGTCCAATCATGTATATTTTGACATGCAATGACAAATTTTGGTTCCAGATCATCATCTTTATTCATGATGTCATTGTAAGATTATATGAAAAATCAATATTTGTCATTTTGTTTCGGCTCCATAATATTGCATAATTTATTGCAATTTATGTATTAACATCGTCAATATCCTCTGCAGAAGGAATATTGATTTGTGGTTCTTCTTGAACACGTTCTTTTACCTCATTATCAACTGATTTTCTTTTTCGATAATTTTTATCTTTTGAACCAATTGGTCTCCCACGTTTCTGGCGTGGCAAAGACTCAAGAGTGACATTATTGCCAGGTTTTGGAATTCCAATTCGAGCTGGAGCATTTACTGCTGGTATATATGATTTGGTTACTCTTTTTATATCTGTAAATGCATCAAGCAATTTATTCGCAAGTTCTTGCATATGCATTATTTTTTGAACTTCGATCTCGCATTCTTTTGTACGATGATCAAGATACATTAATTGAGGTTCACTCCATGAAACATCATTTTCTTTATTTTTTTATTTCTCCCCCTAATCTAGGGAACAATATTTTATTAAAATGACAATCAGCAAAACGTGCTGTATAAACATCACCCGTCATGGGTTCAATATATCTTATGATTGAAGATGTTTCATATCCAACATATATTCCCATCCTTCTTTGAGGACCCATTTTAGTGCGTTGTGGTGGTGCGATAGGAACATAAACCGCACAACCAAATGTTCTAAGATGGAAAATATTTGGCTCTCGACGAAAATTAAGTTAGTAATGGAGAATACTTATGACTTGCACTTGGTTTAATGTGAATTAATATCGCATCATGTAAATTTACATGTCCCCATATAAATATTGAGAGTTTTGTACTCATTACCAATTGTCTAGTTATTGGCTGCAAACGTTTATCTATTGATTCAGCTAAATCAATTTTGGGTATGCACATGAGCTAATGGATGTTCAACAACAATCCCTGTAGACATATAATAATCATTAAATGCTTGATATGTTAACTCACCAGCATTATCAAGTCTCACCCTTTTAATAGTGTAATCAGAATAATGTGTTCTCAATTTAATAATTTGTGCAAGAAACTTTGCAAATGCCATATTATGGCTTGATAACACACAAACATGAGACCATCCGCTAGATGCGTCTATTAGAACTATGAAATATCAAAATGGTCCACATGATGGATGATTTTGACCATATATATAACCTTGAATTTTTTCAAGAAACATTGGTGATTCTTTCTCAATATTCTTTTCACTAACCCAAACTCATTTGATGAGTTTCCTGAATGGTTGGAAAAAGAATGTGTTCTTGAAACACTGAGTGAAGGACCACTCAAATTTGAGTCCATCAACAAAGAGGGTTTCTTAGTGCATCATCTTGCTTCAACATATGATCTATGGCAACAGATCATCTCCATAAATGTATATGGAAAGGGTGAATTACTTTGGAGAATGAATGCAAATGAGGTTACTCTCTTGTGGTGTCTCATACACTCACTCAAGGTAAACATTGCTTTTCTGATGGCATCTAGAATGCAACAGGCAGCTCAAGAACCCTTCTTGAAACTACCTTATGGCCTCCACTTAACTAAACTCTTTGCTCATCTCAAATTGATGACCTCCTATCACTACGCTGCTCAAGTCTCGTCATATTCGATTTGCAGAGCTTCAACCAGACCATTTGTTGAACCTTCTCTTGATAACCCTCCAAATTTTAACCTCCTTGCGACCACAGGACAAATCAGTGTCATTCAAGAAAATGTTCTAAAAATCGGACGACATCTAAACAAGCTAGAAGGAATTATAAGAGACACTCATCACTACATTCACCTCAAGAAATAGGCTAAGGAAATTTGAAGAATGCCTACCTATACATCCAATTTATGTGTCTTCCATGCATATTTTCATATATGCATTACTATGTTTCATGCTTGCTTTGAATAAAATGTGTGCTTGTTGTGTTTTAATATATATGTTTTTCCAACGTGCACAATTTAAAGGGGAGTTTTGTTCTAAGGGCGAGCTTAGTTCTAGGGGGAGCTAACCTTTTTGCTTCGACAAAAGGGGGAGAAAGATGGATACAAGTGATTGTTAACACTTGAGTATTTATAGCAAAATGTCCCTCATCACTTGTATGTTTGTCATCATCAAAAAGGGGGAGAATGTTGGTTGAATGTGGGTTAATACACTAAATGATAAACTTAAGTATGATTAACCAAAGAATATGTTTTGATGATGACACACACACACATACGCATAAGTGATGACTGACATCTTAACATAAAACACGCAAGATCACTAATCCATACTTTATCTTGCAAACGACCAAGTCAAACATAGGTTAAAGAATCAAATTAAAAGTTCAGGCAAACACACGGTCGAGGTACGGTCGACCGTATAGTCAACCGTGAAACCCCAAACTGAATTGCAACGTAGTTTTCTGAAAACAAGTTGCACGGTCACCACCACGGTCAACCGCAGTGCGACCGCAGTTTCTTCTGTCTTCGATTTTGACCAAATAAAGTTTGACTAGTTCCCGACATCTATAATTCATGAAACCTTTCTAAACATGCTTAGAATAGATGCCCTCTCCATACTCAATTGAGTTTTGTTCATAAAAACACTAATTGTGATTAATTACGCCTAATGACATCTTAATGACAGATTAACCAAGATTAGACATAACACATAAGTGTTAATCAATAACTTGTGATCTTAATTCTTATATAGATATATTTAGGATGGTCACCAAGTCCCAACTAGAGATTGCTCTTCCCTTGTGCATGTGTTGGACATTAATGTGTGCTTACACATTAATCATGTAATGTGTTATATTGCACATTATACTTTTTAAGTACTTAAATTATAAGTTGTACAAGTATCTACATGATTGATCTTAGAATAACTATCTCTTGCTATGTGAGTATTACTTACTACTTGCTAATATGCTTAATACTCATAAACTTGTCAACTTAATTAATATGTTCGTCATGTGCTCATTAGTTAGGATTCAAGTAACTAACTTACTCCAATAGATTAAGTGTAAAATGGTTCACAATGAAACTATAGTCAATTGTCTATTTGGTCTAGTCTAAGTAACTAAGTGTGATTGCTTGATCAAGAATAACTTAACCTTAATGTCTCTACACACTTCATGATTATCTTATAGAGACATTATTCAATTAATCCCTAACTAAACTCAAATGAAACATGACTTGTGATTAATTGGAACTAGGGAGTTAATGATATAGTGACTAGCCTTTAGAATTGAACCAATAGCATTAAAGTGACTAACTAAGTCTTGACCAATCTGAAATTTCCCTAAATATCAATCAAGACACTTCTCCAAGAATGTTGGGTTTGCCACTTTTGGAATGATTAGTCACTTTCATGCAATAAGACCAAATCTCACACACTTAATGCATATATTACTTGTATAGGATGTTTGGTTTCTTTTGCAGGTGCTAAAAGGAGTAAAGGTGCCAAAATGTGGTGTTCAAATCTGAGTCAAACGGCTATACAACGGATACCAATTTTGGACTGGAGCACGCACGGTCGCACCACGGTCGACCGTGCAGACAACCGTGTGTCAACGGCTATTTTTTGAATCCCACTATAAAAGGAAAACATTTAAGAGCATTTGAAGTTGACCATGTTGCACATTTAAAAGGCTTATCTCCAGTGATTACAAGTGCATCAATTACTACTCAAATGTGATCAAGCAAGAGAAGATTCTATGATCTTATAGATATAGAATTGGGTTGTTGTAAACTTACTAATTAAAATCATTTATCTTGTGAGTTTACTTAATGTAATGTATGTACTAGTATTGTGTTAGGGTCATCATTACAGAGTGTATGAGTCTTGTAACTTCAATTAGTGGAAGCATAGGCTAGCATAGTGATCTACTTCCTTAAAGGGACTTAGGAAGTTGATTAATCTCCTTTGGAGATTAGTACTTGTTCAAGGTGAAGACAAGTTGATGTAGGTTAGAGTTGATCTTTCAAAGGGATAGAAAGATTAGGTTTGTTGTCTACTAAAGAAGATTGAAGACTTGTAAATCGGATCTCCACCGGGTTTGGAGAAAAGTGCTTAGTGAAGCAACAAATCCCGATTAGTGTAATCGGGGAGTGGATTAAGGTGGATTAGTTAACATCCACCCGAACCACTATAAATCCTTGTGTCTATGTTATTTACATTACTTCATTTATCATTTTGAACATATACACTACACACATCAAGTTTGAGTTGAGTTGGTTGATCAAAGTAAAATCGAATTTGGTGATCAATCGAAAAAATGTTAAAAACGTATTAAGTAACTATTCCCCCCCCCCCTCTAGTTACTTACAGCTTAAATTTGAAAAATTACCCAAACCCCACCATTTGAAGACTCTTTCCCAAACGTCCATGGAGTTTTTGCAAAAAATAAACACGTGATCCAAGGACTCTAAATTGTCATCACATATCGGACACCTAACGGAGTGAAGATCAATGCCACGCTTATCAAACTCAACCCGGACCGGTAGCCGCCGTTTCAACAATCTCCACACAAGAATTTCTACTTTTAAAGGAACAAGATTGTTCCTGATTGTTTCCACACTCGACCCGTAACTATTGTTGTAATTATGTTCATCAATTAAATTGCTAAGTACCTTCGTAGAGAATAGCCCATTCGAAGTGAGCTTCCATTGCCATGTATCAGAGGGTTTATCTTGCTTGGTGAATGAAAGAACAATACTGTTTAGTTCAAGAAGTTCATCAGAAGCTCTTCCACTTGGTTCACGTATCCAACACCACTTTGTAGAGCATTCAGAACCGTCTCATTGCACCCTTTATTGAATGGTTGCACTTTTATCCGCATCTAAATAGTAAAGCCTTTTGAACTTATCCTTAAGAGGGATCTCAATCAGCCAAGAATCTGTCCAAAATTTTATTGCCGCACCATCACCGATTACACCCGAAAATGAATTAAGGAAAACATTCAGCTTCTTGTCGACTTTGATACCTGCACGAACAATATTTACCCAAATCCCACTCATGCCTTGCGGCCTAAATGAGCCCAAATGAGTTAACAGCCCACCCGACCCATAGATGGATTTGATTAATTGTGACCAAAAGGAGTGGGGTTCGGTTTTGAACCGCCACCACCACTTGCATAGCAATGATAAGTTTTTGCCCAAAAGAGACCCAATATTAAGACCCCCATCCCCATACGAAGAAATCACCTCCCCCCATTTTACCCAAGACATTTTTGTACACTCACCCGACCCGCCCCAAAAGAAATTTTCTCTAATACACTCAAGGTGATTAATAACACTCAACGGGGATCTAAAGATAGAGAAATAGTATAGCGGTAAACTATGTAGGACAGATTTGACGAAGGTTAATCATCCACCGTAAAAAATTGTTCTAGCCTTCCACTCGGATAGTCTTGACTCAAATTTATTCACGACTGCCTTCCAATTTTCAACTCGGTTCATGTTGCATCCGATAGGTAACCCTAGATATGTGAAGGGGAACTCACCTACTTTGCATCCGAATCTATTGGCCATTCTTTGTACATCTTCACTTATCACACCCAACCCAAAAATAGTACTTTTGTGGTAGTTGATTTTTAGACCCGACGCACTTTCGAAACAGGCAAGTAATTTCATTAGGTTGCTAATATTATGCCGGCTCCATTCTCCCAAAAAATGGTGACATCCACATATTGGAGGTGTGAAATCAACACTTTATTTGAACCTATTTCGACCCCTCTAAAAAGACCATTTGAGATGGCAACCTTGGTAAGCACGTTTAGACCCTCCGAGGAAATGATAAAAAGAAATGGAGACAAGGGGTTGCCTTGTCTAACACCTCGTTGTAGAGAAAATTTGTTTGTGGGAGATCCATTTACAAGTATAGAAACCGAGGCCGATTGTAGACAAGCCATTACCCACTTCCTCCATTTACACCCAAACCCCATATGCTCCATCATGATCATAAGAATGTCCCAACTTAGACTATCAAACGCCTTTTTGAAATCAAGTTTTAAACTAGACTCTTCCTTTTTTCCTTGCTTAGATACCCGATTGATTCATTAACAATTAAGGCATCATCTAAGATATAACGCCCTTTAATAAAAGCACATTGTTCTTCACCTATAATGTGTGGAATGACTTTTCTACTCCGGTTTGCTAGAATCTTTGCAAGAATTTTATAATAACTACCTATTAAGCTAATTGGACGAAACTCGTTTAAGTTTAACGGATCGGGTTCTTCGGTACTAGAGTCACAAAAGAAGGATTGCACCCTTTCAAAATTTCATCGTTTAACCAAAACCAGTTTATTGCACCTTTTAGATCTTCTTTGACAAGTGGACAATATTTTTCAAAGAATCTAAGGTTGAAGCCATCAGGACCGGGGGCTTTCGATCCATCGCAATCTACGACCGCATTATAAATCTCTTCCTCTGTAAATACTTCTTCTAACATAGCAGCTTGAATACTTGATATTTGTTTTGACATAAACTGTCTCGAGCTGCTTGATAAGGACATGACGTTCACTGTTTTTTTTCTTCATATATTGCCCTTTAAAATGATTAAAAATCTCTTCTTTTATTTCGGTTGGATTTTCATTCCAAGCACCAATAATATTGAGCCCTCTGATGTTTCTCTTATTATACCTTCGACGAATAATGGAATGAAAATAATTTGAGTTCTCGTCCCCGTCCATAACCCACTTTGCTCTCGACTTCTGTTTTACTATGTTCATCTTAATTTTTTCCTTGTCGACCCAATTTTTGCGTGCCTCCATCCAACATTGTCTCTCACCATATGTCAATTTTCTGTTCTCAGCCATCATTTCCCACTTTTTGGTAGTCTTTTTATAGTCATTTATCTCCCCATCCAACTTACCCAACGATTCTGAACTCCATTGTTTGAGAACATACCTGACGTTTTTTAGCTTTCTCCCGAAATATACGTCTAGTCTTCTGGCATCAACGGGTTCATTTCAAGCCATCTCTATAACTTGATCAGCTCCTTCTGCATCAATCCAAACATCAAATACTTTGTTGGGCTTGGCCCCAAAATCTAAGATCTGATCCCTAAGAATAATGGAGCAATGGTCCGATAATTTTCTTTCTAGTGTTAATGCGGATATATCCTCTCATAATTGCCAAAATTTATCCGAGACTAAGAATCTATCTAGCTTGCTAAATTTAATCCCGTTATCGCACATTCGAGTAAACGTTTTGCCTCCTAATGGAACATCAATCAACCTCGTTTTATCAATAAAGTTGTTAAACCATTTTGCCCTTCTTTCGTTAAACTCCGAGTTAAATCTTTCTTCTTTACATCTTACCTCATTGAAATCGCCACACAATATCCATGCCGTATCTAGACTACACACGAGACTTTCGAGACTTGACCACATCTTTTGTTTGTTTGCATCATCATGAGGCCCATAGACATCCACTACAAAACTATCTGAATTACTTCCCACCAATTTACCTTTAACTACTATAAAGAATTCTTCAATGATATTATGTTCTGCCACAAAATAATTTTTGTCGCAAATAAGAAGCATCCCACCCGACTTTCCGACCACCTCTTTTTTCAAAAACCCGAAGTCGTTATTACCTCATGTCATGTTTATCCAATTATCATCTACCATTTTACATCTGGTCTCCTGGAGTGCTACTATGTTTGGTTTTTCACGAATAATTAATTTCCTAAAATCCCTCAACTTACTATCCTTACCCGACCCGAAGCTACGAATATTCAAGGAGAGAATCTTCATTAAAAACTGAATAAAACGAAGAGAAAGAAGAAGTAGTTAGACCTGATTGGGTTCAAGTCCAACGAGCTTGGCAACTTCATTTAGATTCACATTTTTTTTTATTTTTCGTTACTGTACGATTGATTTGAGTTCTGGCTGTTTTTGCTACTTCGAATGGAATTGCTCTTTGAAGAACGTCCTCTTTTTGAGTTGTTATTAATTGTCGAAGCCTTTTTTCCCCACCTTTATTCATTGATCTAGCTAGACACTTTGCACGCATTATCTTTGAAGACGCTCGCCAATTACCTACATCATTCCATAAATCATTATGCCTATTACCAGTAATTTTTTGCTTCCTCCTTGCAGTGTATTCTATGTTGATCCCATCATCGCAAATATCCCCAATCAATGACTCTTTCTCTGTCTCAAAATTTGTTTGAGGTATTGTTTCACAATCCCCATCATATTAGTTTTCTTCTGTTGTGAAACCCTCATCATCACAGTCGACATCTACTTTTGCCTTTCCTTCTGTTTCAGTTTGTGTAACAGCTTCGAATGTGTCGTCAACGCCCATAGGTTCATTTGATTTGGACTTTTTCTCATAGTCTAGAATAAAACCCTTTTGGCTTTGTTGAGGGTTTCGTAACCCAGAAGATTCAACTTTGGTTTTGCAGGCACTTGGGTATACACTTTCTAAGTTGGGCCACTCCTCTCTTGGCCCGTTATTTGATTTTGCTTTACTTTGATCATTATTAACTTCAGGCCCAGTGTTTACTTCAAGATTATTTTTGTAGGTATTTGGATCCACACTTTTTGAGTTGGGCCATGTCTCTCTTGGCCCATTACTTGTTTGGGCTTTATCACCCCAATTTCCTTCAGAATTAATTAACTGCCCTATCATCTTCACAATTATAGTTGCCCAATGGAATGTCGCCGATTACATTTGATGGAGATTTTCTTTTTTCAAAATCATCATTGGTTGTTTTTTTTTCCTACAATCAACACGTGTATTGTTGCCCAATGGAATATCGTTGTTTTCTTTTGGTGAAATACTCCTCTTTCCAATCTTATCATTGATGGTTTTCTCTGGAGTTGAAAGGTTGGCACAATTATTGCAGTTATTGCAGGGGTTATGCATGTTTCCCATGAAGCCTGATTCTTCATCTTCCACATTCTTCGTCGTACTACCTTTTTCGTCCACTCTAGCTTTGCCGGTGTCACCCAGATTCCTGTAATTTTCTATGTTCAATTCTTCACACCTAATTTCTTCATCTGGACTGCAGCCTTCATCTTCCCAATTGCTGTCATCCGAATCATTAAATTTCCAACTTGACTATGTCTCTAGTTTCTTCAACGACTTTAACATAGAAGATCTTCAACCCAATTTTCAATTTGACAGTCTCATTTATCAGGTTAATACCCCAAACTTTGATCAACACTCTTCATTTTATCAGACTCTAATCACCACTTAGGTTGCAGTTGTCAGTATCTATGATTTTTCCCCACCATTCTGCTATCTTCCTGAAGGTTTTCTCCTTCCAATACTTGATTGGTACGCCTATTATATTGACCCATGTTAATCTACCCAAGCTGGCGTATAATTCATCACCCGTTCTTATGTTATCCAGCCATCTTTTGAGGAAGTGGTCTTATTTTGTTATAATGTTGTTAGCATTATCTTTGTCTTCAAAAATGAACATCACATCCGAACCACCCAGGTATTTAAAATCGAACTTTTGTAGCCCCTCTGCAGTACAAATTGACTTGAGATTATCTAGATGTTCCACCACTTTAATCTCCCCTACCAGTGCATTCTCTAGGGTTTGCTGGTTATCATCGTTCTCAGGAATGCTAACAATCCTTTCTTGGGCAATGGTTGGGTGGATCATCCACACAATAGGTTCTTTAACTCTATTATTCTCCTCCTGCTTGTTATCGTTTCCTCTCGTAAATGCTTGGTGATAACTTCATTGAAACTCTTGCCGTCCCTAAAAGCTTGTGTTCCATTCTTTAAAGTTTCCACTGGTTGTTTTCTCTCGTCATTGAGATTTCTCTCTTCTTCAATTGGCCTTCTTTCTATTGCTTTAAATATTTTTATTTCCCACCCATTGAAACGAATTTCTCTGAGCCTATACAGAAGTTGTTCTTCATCGTTCATGTTCTCAAACCTTGCAAATGCAAACCGCTTGCCATTTTTCAACCTCTTCTTGACCATGTATATGTCTCTTAGATGCCCATACGGTTTAAATTTTTTCCATAGGTCAGGCACCTCCCACTCCTCAAGGAAGTTGAAAAACATGAATGATTTCAAATGATTTCCGAGAAACCGTGAATCAAATGTCCTATAGCTACCGCTAACATAATCTCGATCTCTAAAGTTTCCCGTATAGTTGTTTTTCCTCACCATTCTCTCACTTTTTTGTTTCTCACCTCTCTCCACTCACTTTCTCTCTCTAAATTCTCTCTCATACTTTATCTCTTAGCACTTTAGATTTGGTATGTTTTTTGATTTCATGTAGATCTTTTCAATAATTTTTAACTGCCCAACGTTTATATCATTCTTACTGAAAAACTTTAGCTAGTCTCTTTTTCCTCTTGCAGCAAATCACACATCCATGTATTGTTTATAAAGGAAAATAGAAAAAATAGGGTTTGGGAAAACCGGCATTAGCAAGACCGGTTTAGCCACGATTCCAAAAAGTCACAAAAAAGGTCTTCTCAAGGCCGGTTTCGTGTGACAACTGACAAGTGTGAAACCGGCCTTGAGAAGTCCAGTTATACTAGATTTGTATTTTTTCTTTCTTTTTGAAAACACTAGAAAATAAATTGGATGAAAAAACACTATTCAAAAAACGATTTATGTAAAGATAGCTCTAAGGGATATCTTTAAGAAAATAATGCAAACATAATTTGTAGTACGTTAGGCGGGTAGTTATTAGCAAGTAGTGGAGGTGGTTATTAGCAAAGTACAAGTAAATGTTGTATGTTTTGATATTTTATATATAGTCCTAATGCTATGTTTAGAAAACTTCATATAATAATTATAAGACTATTAATAATTAATATATTATTATTATTATTAATATATATATATATATATATATATATATATATATATATATATTAATTATTGATTATTATTTTACACTATTTATTGTTAGTTTAATTATAGTATATAATATTTTACTTTCTACGTAATTTTTGTTTTTTAAGAATATATTAGAAGATCAACAAATTATAATAGGTAGAGAATATCCTAACCAAATATAAAAAACAACGACAAACCAACCCAAAACAACTACAGAGTACTACGTTATTTTTGTCGGTTATAAGAGTGCTCCTAACCATGATCAACCATGACAGCACTTTCTTATCAGGACTAATCGTTACATCAACGCCACATCAACACTCTCTCACCAGGACTAAACACTATCAATCATGACATACTTCCTCAAATTTTAAAACTTAAAAATTACATTTTCATTAAATTTATATTTAAACTGCAATAAAATAAAAAGTAAATTTAAATTATTCATAGACTAAAATTTAAAATTTCATTAAATTTTAAAATTACATTAAGATTATAAAAACTATTCTTTATCTTGAGCTTCTTCATCTTCGTCATCGGGAATGTGTGAAGGTGATAGTGCTCCAAATGAACATATATTTAGGCATAATATCCTTCCAATATGTAAAGCTTTTAGTTGTAATTGTTCTTTTTTATGTAATATTCGTTTAAATAAATAAGTGCGAAGATAAAAGAAGAAAACGGCAATTTGAAGACGCAAATGACCAAAAAGCACAAATTTACAAGATATAATTCAAGTGGTTCAATTTAATGATGAGAAACGTCTAAAAATTACAAGAGTACAAGCCGCGAAACGCAACATACAAGATATCTCCGCGTACGAAAGGACGTTCGAAAATCCGGAACCGGGACATGAACCAAGTATCAACGCGCGACGCAACAGAGCTAAAATTACAAGTCAACTATGCACATAAATATAATATAATATATAAATAATTCTTAAAATTATATATATATTATATTATATATTAATAAAACGTCGGCAAAACTAGAAAACAAAGTGATTAGGCTGGATCTAGCTGGCCATGTGATCGCATGGCCAGGAAGACCATTATTCATGCGATCGCATGAAGCCAGAAACCTGGCCAGGTCCTATAAATTCAGCATTTTTCGACGAGTAAAACACATCTTTTTCTTTTCCTTTCTATGTAACGTAAATATATATATATATATATATATATATATATATATACACATATATTTATAATATAATTTTAATTTTAAGTTAATAATAATAAGGTTATTTTAATAATGTTTTACGGGTTTTAAGTCAAAATTCTGTCCTGGCAACGCTACGCGATTAATCATCATTGTAAGCTATGTTCTTCCTTTTTAAATTAATGTCTTGTAACTAAGTTATTATTATGCTTATTTGAACCAAAGTAATCATGATGTTAGACTAAATATTAAGACGGGGTTATTAGATTTTGTACCATAATTAAGGTTTGGACAAAAGACGGACACTTGTGGACATTGGACTATTGACTATTAATAAGATAGGGGGTATTGTCTAATCGAATGACAAATCATTAGAATCTGTCGAACCTATCTTCAAATTAGTTAATCTAATAATTATTAAAATGATTATGTATGTTCTATTTAGTGAAGTTTATACGACATCTTTTACGATCATTTAATTATTTATTCGGGTTGGGTAATTGATTATTCATTATTATCAAGTGGATAAATTAATATTCATATCTCATTAAAACAGGGGTGGATTACATACAAGGATAATTGGTGTAATTGTTAACAAAGTATTAAAACCTTGGATTACACGCAGTCGATAACCTGGTGTAATTATTAACAAAGTATTAAAACCTTGTTACAATTCGAATCCCTAATTAGTTGGAATATTGGACTTCCGGAATAAGGTTAATTTGACGAGCATTTTATAATTATGACCGATGGACTATTATGGACAAAAACCAGATAGGTATCAAATAAACCAGGACAAAGGACAATTAACCTGGGTAACAATTAATTAAAATCAAAACGTCAAACATCATGATTACGGAAGTTTAAATAAGCATAATACTTTTATTTCATATTTCATCGTACCTTTATTTACTGTCATTTTAATTACTGCAATTTACTTTATCGCAATTTAAATTCTGTCATTTATATTATCGTCATTTATCTTTACGCTTAAAATATAAAATCGACAAACCGGTCATTAAACGGTAAAACCCCCCTTTTATATAATTACTACTTATATATATATATATATATATATATATATATATATATATATATATATATATATATATATATATATATATATATATAGTTGTTAAAAAAATAGTACGTATCACTAGCTCCCTGTGGAACGAACCGGACTTACTAAAAACTACACTACTCTACGATTAGGTACACTTCCTATAAGTGTTGTAGCAAGGTTTAGGTATATTCCATAAATAAATAAATAAAACTTGTGTAATTTGTATTATATTTTGTAATAAAAATATAACTATTTCGTATACACCTCGCATAACATCAAGTTTTTGGCGCCGCTGCCGGGGAACCAGCAAAACGCTATATTTTTACGCTATATTTTAGTAAAACTATATTTTAAAAAAAAAATATATATATTATTTCTTATTTCGTAAAAATATTTTGTTTTTGTAATAAGTGTTAAAAATTAAAAAACAATAAAAAAAAATACTAAAAAAAGAAATATATATATATATATATATATATATATATATATATATATATATATATATATATATATATATATATATATATATATATATATATTGTTAAGATTTTGTCTTTAAAAATTATTTTTATTTTAAGTTTTTAAAAAAGTATAAGTTTATTTTTATAATTTTTCTTTATACTATTATTTGTAAAATTAAAATCAAAAATCAAATAAATATATATAAAACTGGGCCGAATCCTTTTCGAAGCCCAATTCGTTTCTGGTAAACTGGGTCATGCGACCACATGAGCCCGTAGGCCAAAATCCATGCGACCGCATGGTTTGATTTGACAGCGCCTGAACATCGTCTGCCAGAATTAGGGTTTTGTAATTATAATTATTATTAATTAATTTTAATTAGGGTTTAATTAAAATATTAATTAATTTAGTTTTTAGTTTTAATTTCTAATTTAAGTTTTATTAGTTTTATTAATTATATAAATTTAATCCTTTTATATGAATAAATATAAAAATAATATTTTTATAAAAATTGTATTTTTATAACTTTAGTTTTATTTTTATTTTTTGTATCTTTTTATTCATTTAATTGTAATTTATATATTAATCGTTCGTAACTAGTTTTAAACTTTTGTTTTTGCCCTAGTTACTATATTTCTAGATTTTTAGGCTTTGCCGTAAAATCCCTTAAGTGCTTTTTCTTTAGACTAAGATTTAGGTGCTTTAGAATTTTGCGACGCCGTTTTAAGATTTTAGTACTTTTTAAGATATTTCCGTTTTGGATATAGAATTCTTTTTAAGCTTTAATACCTTTAGACGTAAGTTTTAATTTTTAGTTTTTAAACTTTTAAGTTTCGACGCTGCATTTTATTATTTTTCGACTTTTATTTTTCGACGCTTATTTTTCGACCTTTTATTTTTCGAAATTTTTCAACGCACTCTTTTTCTTTCTTATTTCTCGACGCTCTAGTTTTTAGGACATAGGATTTTCTTTATCTTCTTTAAAAATTTCGACGAAAAATTATTTTAAGCTGTTAAATTGATAGACATCCAAAATTTTCTGGTTCGTAGTAATAGTTGGATTTGTTAGTGGCGAGTTGTGGGCTTCCGATTTAAAGGGTCCTGGCTACCTGCTGCATCTATTGGCTATTCGAAACGTGGGCAAAATCAGAAAAGTCTATTAATTTGATAACTTATATAATTTTTATCTTTTATAACTAATAGGATATTCAGTGAATGCACCGAGCAAAACGTTCACCACCTGTAACTCGATCAAGACATCTAGCCAACATTGTCGCTGTTGATTTTTCTTTAGAATCGTCATCTAGTCAAACAAGTACTCCAACTCAAATTTTCGATAATCCATTTTTTGAACCCGACCTCACAATTGAGAATCCGGAGAATATTCAAGGACAATTCAGAGATCCTGAACCACTAATCATTCCTCCAGAACCACAAATTACTTATCCAGAGATTGTCGAGGAAGAAACCGTTAAATCAGAATCCTCTAGTGATTCGTATTCAACAAATTCAATTATGGAAGTAACGGAACCTCTAAGTATGGAAGACCGAATGAGAGCCACACGCACTGGCCAAGGTCACGCCATTATTAAGCCAGACATTAATGCGCCAGATTATGAAATCAAAGGACAAATCCTACACATGGTAACTAATCAATGCCAATATAGTGGTACGCCAAAAGAAGATCCAAACGAACATCTTCGAACTTTTAATAGGATCTGTACTCTATTCAAAATCAGAGAAGTTGAGGATGAACAGATCTATCTCTTGTTGTTTCCCTGGACTTTAAAGGGAGAAGCCAAAGAATGGTTAGAATCGTTACCTGAAGGGGCGATTGATACATGGGATGTCTTAGTTGAAAATTTTCTTAAACAATTCTTCCCGGCATCTAAAGCCGTGAGACTTCAAGGAGAAGTAGTTACGTTCACACAAAAGCCAAATGAAACTCTATATGAGGCGTGGACAAGATTTGGAAAGTTATTGAGAGGATGTTCGCAACATGGTTTAGACACTTATCAAATAGTACAAATATTCTATCAAGGATGCGACATCACTACAAGAAAAGACATCGACATAGCAGCTGGTGGTTCCATTATGAAGAAAACCGCAACTGAAGCTTACAAAATTATTGATAACACTGCTTCCCACTCACATGAGTGGCATCAAGAAAAAGATATCGTTAGATCATCTAAAGCGGCTAGAGCCGATTCTAGCCATGACTTTGATTCCGTTTCCGTAAAAATAGATGCTTTCGAGAGACGAATGGAAAAGATGAATAAAGATATTCACGCAATACGAATCAGTTGTGAGCAATGCGGTGGACCACACTTAACGAAAGATTGTCACATTGAGCAAACCATGGAACAACGAGAGAATGTTTCCTACATGAACCAAAGGCCGGGAAATAATTATCAAAATAATTATCAAGCGCCAAGGCCAAAATTCAATCGAAATCAAAACATTCTTTACAATCCAAATGGGCCAAATAATAACTCGTACAACCAACAAAGTCTGAATAACCAATCAACTCAAAATAACACTTTCAATCAACAAAGACCTAGCTTGTATAAACCACCACAACAAACCGAAGAGAAAAAGCCAAATCTAGAAGAAATGATGGCAAAGCTAATGGAATCTCAAACACAATTTATAACATCTCAAACCCAAACAAATGAGAGGTTTGATCAGTCACTAAGAACTAAACAAGCTTCCATTTTGAATCTAGAAAAACACGTAGGTACTCTTGCTAGCATGATGAGTGAGAGGGAATAAGGAAAGCTACCGAGTAATACTGAAGTAAATCTTCGAAATGAGAATGTTAATATGGTGTCAACAAATTCTGAAAAACCATCATTATAAGATGGGAAGGTTTTCGATGTGAGTAACAATGAAGAAGTTACGCCACCACCACTAGCCGAGTATGTAAAGCCAGTGGTGGCACCATACAGACCACCCATACCGTTTCCAAGAAAAGGAGTTGAGTATGAGCAAGTAATAGGTAATAAAGTTTATGATACCTCTAGAAAGAAGAAGAAGAATAAGAAAGTACAAGAAATAAAAACCGTAAAAATAAACCCGGTGAAGACAGTTTCACCAAAACATCCACCCAGGTTGGGTGATCCGGGTGAATTTATTGTTCCTTGTCTACTTAGTGATTGTGTCATGTATGATGCACTAGCAGATTTAGGTGCGAGTGTGAGTGTTATGCCTCTTTCATTATATAAGAGATTAGGAGTAGGTGAGTTAAGTCCAACGGAAATGAGTGTTCGACTCTTTGCTCAAACCATTAGGCACCCAGTTGGAATTACTGACAACCTACCCGTTCAAGTGGGTAATTTAACTTTTTTAGTCGAATTTATTGTCATTGACATAGAAGAGGACTCAAACATTCCTCTAATTTTAGGTCAACCATTCTTAGCGTCCACCGGGGTGTTATTTGATGTAAGAGAGGGTAGAATGACACTTAGTAATGATGAAAAATTGATCACCTTTGTGAGTCGAAAGTCTAAATCTCCACCAACCAAAACCGTTGAACCAACAAAAATGATTGGTAAGAACCATATTGTTTTACCAACTCCAACGGTAGTGTTTAACAATAATAAAACTCCTAAGTGTGGGGAAGATAAAGTAACACCTAATGATAACTTGATAACAAAGAACCCCGTTATTGATACAAAATTAAATGACCTCGTTATTAACAGTTCAATGAAGAAACTTATTAAACGGATTCACGATGCTAGAACCAAGGGGAACTTTAAGTTATGTAACCGGTTAGTATCCAATCTTTCGCCTAAAGAAAAGGCAAAACTAGTTGAATTTGTGGAAATTACACAGGAATCCGACCAATGGCTTAAAGCAAAAGTCACAGATATGCAAGTTGATTATGGTCCAAGAGAAATTGACAATGAAGTTAATCACAAATTCGACACCACAGCTACCTAACTGTGGGGAGATTCAAATGTTCTAAGAAATAATGCTGTCTAGGGTTAGTTGTTCTGTTCTCGTGTAGTTCCGAGAATGGAATCTGATTGGTCTTTTCCACTAGCAGACACTAAAGAACTAGTTTTCTCCCCCCATTCTGAATTTTTATTTTGTAGGTTTTGTATGAAATTAATATGCATTTTTAAATTTATGTTTTGTGTGAATTTAAAAACAAAAATTACTTTATTTCATTAAGTTTAAAAAATGATTTCTAAAATTCATCGTAAGTTGAAGACTAGGTCATGGAACCGAAATTGCTTTACCCGAGGGCGGGGAGACAAATTTTGTTATCATTATTTTTAATATTATTGATCTAAAGTATACCAAAAAAAAAAATTAAAAACCCAAAAATCTTTGCTTTTAAAACAATCGTTTTAAAAACGACAAATTTTAAATTTTGTCGAGGGACGGACTAGGTAAACATACTGAAACTACATAAAGTAAAAGGAAACAAAATTTTAAAAAATTATTCATTTAAATTGTTTTAATAAATAAAGGTTTTTATTGTTTGTAGTTTATCTTATGTACAAAACAGGGTAAAACAGCGCATTTTCAAAGACTGACATTAAAGTTCAGCAAAAGCTACTAATTTTGACGATAAGACGCAAAACATATGTGAAATTACAACAAAAGGAATGAACGATGAGGCGCGCCATCTATCATTCGACGACCTTAGTAATTACAAACTCGGTATTTTTAATCACTTTTCTACACTAATCACCCTCATGAATTTATAATTATAGTCTGATTTCATGCAAATGAGGGCATTGCATGATCTCAAGTGTGGGGAAGGGTTATAAATTCTCTCGGGTTTACACTTAGTTTAATTGCCAAATTTTTTGAATATTTGAAAAAATTTCAACTAAATGAATTCAAAATCATGTTTATACATATTTATGAACAATAAAACTAGATGTTAATGCCAAAATTATTGTTACGTCTGAGAGAACATAAATGGAGAAACAACCCAAAACGTTAGAATTCATTTAAAATGGAATAGATGAGAATAAAAAGGCAAAGAAAAAAATAAATAAAAGCTAAGTGTGGGAAGAATTTACCAAGTTATTTTAAACACATATCACATATGTTTGTACAAGATTATTACAGGTACTTTTGTTTTGGACGATTTTAATCAGTTTTACCCGATTTACTGTAATATATTTGAAAGAAAGATGGATCTACACGATGAATCAATTCCATCATTAAAAGGAAGTAAAGTCTTCTGAAAAAGACACGCGCTTCTTGATTTAGATCAGGAAGTTGTCGTCCAGACCAGCTGTAGGTTGACGAAAAATCTAGAAAAGTCATCTCTAAAATCAACAGGAAATCCACGGACCTCAGCATCAAACAGGGTCGCCAAGTGGTCAGACTTATCCTAACCATGAGAGGATCTGTCTCGTAAAATGGGGAGGGCGCCGTGCAAATTAGCTTGATAAGACTAATGAATCAGACCCCCAGAAAAGGATAATCTCCTTAAAGATAAAAAATCAGCTTTTAAGACTGATATTACTCAATCCTTGAGATTGACTTTAAAGATTGAGAATTACAAACTCATGAAATTCAATGATATCTAAACTCGAGCTTGAACGAGAAAATATTTTGATCAAATTAAAACCGATTTGTTTTCTGAAAACCTATTTTCAATGCGTTCATTACCATTGAACGTAAAATTATAGGAATTCACCTGGAATTCATTAGGTCACCTGAACCAAATTGGGTGTCAACCGTAAGAATGGTGGTTGCATAGCATGGTCGAAGACAGGACCTTGTGCCCGACCGAAAAACTATAGGGTGATCTTTACTATTGCTCCTACAAAGGATAGTAATTGCATCCGACACGTTATAGACCATAATCAAAAGCATGTCACGGGACATTGCCTTAACAGTTGCTTGTTCAACGCTTTCCTTTACAACCGGACGGTAGTTTACCGAAAGGTAATATACGGGGCAATTAAACTGGACGTGTTGCTTTCCCAATACAAGGTTAGGAAGTGGGTGACACAGAACCATAAGTTTTGAGCTAAAATGTTCAAATCTGAAACCCACAAAACCCACAAATATATTTTGCAAACACCGGTAAAGGGTTATTCCAGAAAACTTATCTAGGATAAAAGCTAGAATGAATTTTCAAAAGATAAAATATTTTCATAAAGATTCAATTTCCTTAAAGGATCTAAATTTTCATAGTCATGTGGGACTGTAAACCACATCGTTACTATCATTGTTTATACCGCTGTATCAAAATCACCGATGTACAAAGTGTGAGAATAAAAAAAGTAATTCGAGTGAAGTGTGATTTTATTTCAAGTTCTGTATTGCTTGAGGACAAGCAACGCTCAAGTGTGGGGATATTTGATAGTGCTCCAAATGAACATATATTTAGGCATAATATCCTTCCAATATGTAAAGCTTTTAGTTGTAATTATTCTATTTTTATGTAATATTCGTTTAAATAAATAAGTGCGAAGACAAAAGAAGAAAACGACAATTTGAAGACGCAAATGACCAAAAAGCTCAAATGTACAAGATATAATTCAAGTGGTTCAATTTAATGATGAGAAACGTCTAAAAATTACAAGAGTACAAGCCGCGAAACCCAAAATACAAGATATCTTCGCGTACGAAAGGATGTTCGAAAATTCGGAACCGGGACATGACCCAACTATCAACGCGCGACGCAACGGAGCTAAAATTACAAGTCAACTATGCACATAAATATAATATAATATAATATATAAATAATTCTTAAAATTATATATATACTATATTATATATTAATAAAACGTCGGCAAAACTAGAAAACAAAGTCATTGGGCTGGATCCAGCTGGTCATGCGATCGCATGGCCAGGAAGACCATTATTCATGCGATCGCATGAAGCTAGAAACCTGGCCAGGTCCTATAAATTCAGCATTTTTCGACGAGTAAAACACATCTTTTTCTTTTCCTTTCTATGTAACGTAAATATATATATATATATATATATATATATATATATATATATATATATATATATATATATATATATATATATATATATATATATATATATATAAAATTTTAATTTTAAGTTAATAATAATAAGGTTATTTTAAGAATGTTTTACGAGTTTTAAGTCGAAATTCTGTCCGGGCAACGCTACGCGATTAATCACCACTGTAAGCTATGTTCTTCCTTTTTAAATTAATGTCTCGTAACTAAGTTATTATTATGCTTATTTGAGCCAAAGTAATCGTGATGTTAGACTAAATATTAAGACGGGGTTATTAGATTTTGTACCATAATTAAGGTTTGGACAAAAGAGCGACACTTGTGGACATTGGACTATTGACTATTAATAGATAGGGGGTATTGTCTAATCGAATGACAAATCATTAGAATCTGTCGAACCTATCTTCAAATTAGTTAATCTAGTAATTATTAAAATAATTATGTATGTTCTATTTAGTGACGTTTATACGACATCTTTTACGATCATTTAATTAATTATTCGGGTTGAGTAATTGATTATTCATTCTGATCAAGTGGATAAATTAATATTCATATCTCATTAAAACAGGGGTGGATTACATACAAGGATAATTGGTGTAATTGTTAACAAAGTATTAAAACCTTGGATTACACGCAGTCGATAACCTGGTGTAATTATTAACAAAGTATTAAAACCTTGTTACAGTTCGAATCCCTAATTAGTTGGAATATTTGACTTCGGGAATAAGGTTAATTTGACGAGCATTTTATAATTATGACCGATGGACTATTATGGACAAAAACCAGATAGGTATCAAATAAACCAGGAAAAAAGAACAATTAACCCGGGTAACAATTAATTAAAATCAAAACGTCAAACATCATGCTTACGGAAGTTTAAATAAGCATAATACTTTTATTTCATATTTCATCGTACCTTTATTTACTGTCATTTTAATTACTGCAATTTACTTTATCGCAATTTAAATTCTGTCATTTATATTATCGTCATTTATCTTTACGCTTAAAATATAAAATCGACAAACCGGTCATTAAACGGTAAAACCTCCCCTTTTATATAATTACTACTTATATATATATATATATATATATATATATATATATATAGTTGTTAAAAATATAGTACGTATCACTAGCTCCCTGTGGAACGAACCGGACTTACTAAAAACTACACTACTCTACGATTAGGTACACTGCCTATAAGTGTTGTAGCAAGGTTTAGGTATATTCCATAAATAAATAAATAAAACTTGTGTAATTTGTATTATATTTTGTAATAAAAAATATAACTATTTCGTATACACCTCGCATAACATCAGAAGGTCTCGCTTCATCTTAATTGTTCGAATTCACTGTAGGATTATGTCAAATACGATAATTTGTTGGAAGACTCCATACGTGTTCTACAAGCATATCTCGTAGTAGTCGATGAATGCCCGCATCTCTTATTTCCGCTTCCACCCGAAGTTCCACGTCTACCTTTTCTTGGATTGTTCCCCGTGTATGCCGAA
The DNA here is from genome assembly GCF_046630445.1 of Rutidosis leptorrhynchoides. Classification (NCBI taxonomy): domain Eukaryota; kingdom Viridiplantae; phylum Streptophyta; class Magnoliopsida; order Asterales; family Asteraceae; genus Rutidosis; species Rutidosis leptorrhynchoides. The sequence goes on along the minus strand of NC_092338.1, from coordinate 127,719,533 downwards.
CCGGACAATAATTCTCCTTGAGTTTACAAAATGCACGACCATTTTCCACGATTATCATATTATTTAAGATCACGCATGTTAATATAATTATTCTAAGTCTGCGGATATAATATGGTCTTGCCGGATGTTGAACAATTTGTCATCGGCCTTGTAGAATTCCAAATGCGCGTTCAATATCTTTTCTTGCCGTTCTTGATATGTTTTGAATTTTGAGGTTTTCGGGTCTATCGAATTTTTGAACAACTTCACTAAAGTTGACCATTCCGGGTAAATTCCATCCTCCAAATAATAACTCTTATTAGACGTACACCGATTAACCATAAAAGTACATGGTGGAGCTTCACCATGTAATAAATCGCTATACAAGTCGGATTAATTAAGTACGTTGATATCATTATTGTAACATCCACTGGTTCGGTAGTACATGGCGGTTGTTTCTTTTCATCTGTTTGATCCGAAAGCGGTAGATCTGAATTGTTGTTGTTGCTGCTGCCGAAAATAGAAATGAACGTAGGATCCATCGGCGGTTGCTGCTATTAATATGTTTAATTTTTTTTTAAAGCATATTCATTTGTCTCTTTTAAAGTTTTCGGTGACGAAGAACAAAAATCAGTTTCAGGCACCATTGATTCAAGCCACCATTGGTTCAACAGATGTCGATCTTGAACCATCATTTATTTTTTGATTTTTGGCGTGAGATTGGTTTTAATAAAATACTATGTTGTTTTACTAATAGTGTATGAGACTATGAGTGAGTGTAATAATAAAAGACGTGTTCACTCAGGTGTTAATTGAAGACGTGAAAAGATTCCATAGTTAAATGTGGTAGGTGGCTAAAAAAAGCAAAATATCAAGAGAGCAAAATGACTAAAAAGACCTTGTGAACAATGATCAGGCCTTGGTAATTAGTATAAAGATATAATAACTTCCTCGAAAGATTAAAGTTTTTTCTTGGAGGATTGCTTAGGATAGATTGCCAACGAGACTTAATCTTATATCAACGACATTAGTTGTATTATTTGTGGCTATCGGGTGGAGTTAATGTTACATGTTCTCTTCGGGTGCGATTTGGCTCGTGACTTGTGGAGGAAAATAAAAGTATGGGTAGACATGGATCTCCCGTTATTTTACGAATGGAGCAATTAGTTTGTTTGGTTCGAGTCTTGGCATGCGTGACAAGATATTCGTGATTGCGGCTCATTTAGAGATAATAACATTATGTTTGGAGATCGTTCTTTGAAGAAGGATACTCTCTTCGATTCCCTTCGTTACCCCTTTAATTTGCTTTGTAATCATAGTAATTAACATTTGCATTGGGATGATCAACTATTGAAGCCATTGTAATTTATTTGTTTGTGTTTTCCTAGTTCCTTACAAAGGGGTATTAAAAAAATCTCTCTCGCTAGCAAAAAGAAAATTATGTGTAGATGGAAAAATTTGAGTGTAATAAATAAGTTTTGGGTTATAAATGAAATTTTTTAGCGTATTTGATTGTTCTTTATCCTGTACACTCTAAACATTTAAGTTACTAGATAGCCAAACCTAAAGAAAAATGAGAATCTTCCATTGATGAAATATCCAACCGTACAAATGATTGAATAACAAATGACACACAAAGACGTGAGCATTGCAAACAAAGAACCACCAAAACTCAAACCTATACAACTACTATAAGTCTGTAGCTTGAGATAAATACTCGTCTCGAACAAGAATCCAGTGAAGAGGCAACCAAACTACACATCATTGAGAAAATAGAGCCTTGAACCAAGCATACCACGACACCTCATAAAAGATTTGCTACCGAAAAACCGGGAACTTGACAAAAAGCATTACCTTGACACGTTGAAACTTCCAAAGAGGTCTCCTACAAGAATCAAGCATACGAAAAATAAAGAAATCAAATCAATACCCTTTTTGTTGATTTGTGCTGGCCCAGGGTTATTGATTCTGTTGAAAAAAAATTGACTTTATAAAACAAAATAACTGATGTTTTGTTACTCATTTTTTACTGTATGTATGTAAAACAATCTTTAAAAACAATGGGGTTTGTGTGCAGGTGTTTTTTTTAACGGCGTTTTTTTTTTTTACATCAGTAGATCATTTATTTCAACGACCCTCATCATTTGCACGTATCACACACGTTCGTGCGGAAACCCAACCCGATCGACGGTACCCAGAAACACATCCAATTGGCAGTGTTCCTGAGTAGAGGTCCGTGAACGAATCTGGTAAAACCTCCCTATAAAGTCAATATATACCACTTGGTGTTCCAAGCATTATTGTGTTCCAGTTTGGTGCTTAAAGATGGGAATTATGTTCCTTTGTGTTTGCTTCCTGAATCAAATCAAGCCATAAACTTTCAAGTCAAACCACACTCGAACAGATAGCATTAACAGCCCAAAAGTAATGTATTCACTAATTACAGATATAGATGTAGCATCATAAAAAAAATATTAACATTCGGTTTCTTCTACTGCTTGTATTGCAATATAAGATATCTTTTTTTTTTCCATTTCCACCCTTCTGCATCTTCTAATGTTCTGGCAAGATGCTATCAGGAGTTCTTCGATTCTGCTTTCTTTTCGTCGTCTCATCATCAAATGCCATTGAACTTCAAATCTCTGGCGAAATGCTTCCTCTGACCGGGAAATCTTGCTGGTGGCCACCTATCATTACGCTTTTTAATCGAGAAATGGGAGCTGCCATCATCCTCATTTTCTGCCAAATGTAGCAAACACACATACAATTGAAATCATGTGTTTTGCTGTGTTATCAGAGTATAAAGCTCCATGTAATAAGTTATACAATCGAGGGGTTGAATTGTTTCACTAAATAGCTCTATACCCATAAACACAATTTTGTTGGCATGAATAAAGCACCAAGATTTGTGTAGTTTGAGTGCATCCAACGACAATCCCTTGAGGGGATCCCATCATGTACAAAAGGCAAACTTCAAGGGTAAAGAAAGTGACTTTTTAGAATATAAAATGTAACTTCTCAGGGTTTGAAAGGTAACTTCAGGATGAAGAATAATTGACATCCCTATAGTTTTAAAAATATTCTACAACATAAAATTCCATACATCACATATAACAATTGTAAAACATTGCAACTATTGACCTTCACCAGCTTTGTAAAAAATAAAATTCTGTTTAGCAGTCAAAACCTCAAAAGTATGAGAACTGTTGTGTTAATATCATTATGATAAGCAAAACTATACATGTAACAATAATTAATTAGCAACTGTTTACCTCCTTCAAATCTGATTATTGTAATCCTAAATGCAAAATATAAAATTCATAATCAATTTTTTCCTAACACCCACCTAAGTGCACAGCTAACTTCAGAAAGTTGATAACTAGTAAAGAGTAATACAATTCAGCTGTTGAACATACTTGGTGATTTGAAGCTCTTATACTTGGTCATAAGCAAAACCAGATTATTACTTCACACTAAAACATCATGTTCAATATGGATGACAGCAAACTTAGAAGAGGGCTAACAAAATAAATAAGAAGCATCAAAAGAGTTTATACACGTACCTCATCATGGGTCTTAGATTTCCACTCGTTGCGCAGAACTTGCCATCTTTCTTGTTGCCACTTTTTGCCGATTATAACAATGCTTAGCACTGCAGCAGCAGCAAAAATAGACCAAAATGTATTCGTCTCTTTTGCATGTGCGTACAGCGAAGCTGCTTGTTTTTTAAACCAGGATGCATAATCCTTGCCAGGTCCATCATTGTTGTCTTCATTACTGGGACTTAATACTGGATCAGGAAGCTGTATACAATCGTCTAAAACCCTTGTTTCGTCATTTATGTTTAATGCTCCAATAGTTGCTTCACTGTGTAATGAATGAAGCGCTGAAGAATCATAAAAACTCTGTTCTTTTCCTGATAAGTTTAGACCAGATAAGGTAGTATTATCTGTGAAGTCTGGGTCAGTTAACTTCATAAGATTCCAGTTTTCTTCTTCTTTCGAATCGGGTTTTCCACCTAAATGTGTAACAGAGACAGAACTATTGTCTTCTCCAATCTGCTGATCTAAGATCTCGGTGTTTTTAGGTTCTGATGGCACGGTCTCATGCTGGCTAGTTGGCAGAACAAAATGACCAGACATAAACAAAGCATTTTCATTTTTATCTTTTTCAACTAAACCATACTTTTCTCCTTGTTTGAAATCTGGTATATTGTCACTAGGTGCAGCAGCGTACGCTGATGCAGTGAGTGATACCACTTCCCAGTCGGCACCACGAGGTGTATTTGTCTGACCTTCCTCTTTATCTGCCATCTGACAAAACTATGTTCCTGAAATTCGTGAATTCACGATCCAAGTTAGTGTAGAAATGGATCGATAAATGAATCTAATTCTTGTTGTTTCTTTATAAAAATGAATTAATAAAAAAAAGCTTATACAGCATCTCAGTCCAAATTAAGAATTCACAAGCGGAAACTATGCTCTTAAAATTAATCTTGGTATATATTCTTTCTCCTTTCCTATATTAACATTCCGTTTCATTTAAGCAACCTCCTTACAACCAAAATATTCAATAATTACAATTGCTACAGGATTACATAAAGTAACTTGCAACAAGTAAACAGAACAAAACGAAAGAAAAGAAAAGAAAAGAACTGTAAGCTCCATAGAAAAGTATAAGTCCATCTGGTTTCCCCATCAAAATATTTCTAAAATTGGAAGACTTACCACAACTTAAACTTAAAAAGCGAGAATAATTTATCAGCCTGCAAAGAGGTTGCTTAAGATTTTTTTTAAACTTCTACATCATTCAAGCACTGTGATTCATTAACATGGCAAAGGATTCTTCTAAACATTAACTTAGTACAAGGAGTGGCTTATAATTAGCACAACACCCTGTTAAATATGCATGATCGTGTAGAGACAACCGTATTACAATAGCGTAACACAGTATATACATAAATATACTACAACAACAATACTCAATCTGCTAGTGAGCAGTATGGAAGGTAACACGACTGCTTCCAGCTAAATATAGAGATAACATAGTAGTATATAAACACAAGTAATCAAAAGGTCAACCTAACAGAATGAACAACAATCATAGACCGCCAATAAAAAATTAATAAAAAAACACTGAAAATCGAACAAATTCCAAAATCACACGCAAACGCAAGACTTTAAGATCAAAATTTATACAATCAACAACAATTAATCAATTTCACATTATCTGAATTATAGAATTATAGATTATTGATATCAGTAAAACCTAATTCAGCAAACTCAAATGATTCGATCACGATAATTCGAAACAAAAATATAATCAGAAATCAATTTCAATTAGCAGTTGCGTAAGTAAAAATATATCTTAACATACGATCTGATTAACGTACAGTCGATTTTACATACAGTTGAAGAGACGAAGGAGATGGTGACGTGGCAACTCCGGTAACTTCGACGTGATTAGTGGAGTGGTCTCGTAAAATGGATGAGGATCAGGAGTATTTATAGTAGAGGATGAGTACAGGAGGAAACCGGGTATAGCCGGTAACTTTGAAGAGATAGTAGTTGGGGTGACTGGAGATAGGAGGTTAATTTGTATAACTGTTTGTGTGTAGATGAGGGAATGTATATCCGCTAGCGATATTGTTTACGGAGTACTTTAATTTCTGACTTTTTGTTCACTATGAATAGTACAAGTTTGTGAAACGTGAGAGTACAAGTCATTGTTGGTTTTATTATAATAATTCACGAAGGTATTATTTGTGATTGGAGCCTTGGAGGAGCGTTGTTCTTTTTTACACAAATACACAACTAAACTATAATAGATATGGAGATGGAGATGGAGATGGAGATGGAGATATGCGTCCATTTCCAAAATCTCATAATAATCTCTATATTCTCGTCGTCATTGATTATGTATCTAAATGGGCGGAAGCACAAGCTCTTCTAACTAACGATGCACGAGTTGTAGTCAACTTTTTAAAATGTCTTTTTGCAAGGTTTGGAACACCGAAAGCTTTAATAAGTGATCGGGGAACTCATTTCTGTAATAATCAACTTGAGAAAGTTCTTAAAAGATATGGAGTAACTCATAAAATCTCCACCGCATATCATCCACAAACAAGTGGACAAGTTGAAAATAAGAACCGAGCTTTAAAACGTATTCTAGAGAAAACCGTAGGATCAAATCCGAAGGAATGGTCCATTAAATTGGAGGATGCACTCTGGGCTTTTAGAACAGCCTACAAAACTCCAATTGGAACCACACCTTTTAGACTCGTTTATGGAAAAGCATGTCATTTTCCAGTAGAAATTGAACACAAAGCATTTTGAGCTTTGAAGACATGTAATCTTGATTTACATGAAGCTGGATGTCTACGATTAAGTCAACTAAACGAATTAGAAGAATTAAGACATGAAGCATACGAAAATTCGTTAATCTATAAAGAAAGAACGAAGAAATGGCATGATAAAAGAATCAGAAGTTCAAAAGAATTTAAAGAAGAAGACAGAGTTCTTCTTTTCAATTCACGATTCAAGCTATTTTCTGAAAAATTGAAACCAATATGGTCTGGACCATTCATAGTCAAAAGAGTTTTCCCATACGGAACGATAGAATTAATAAATTCAAATGGAATTGAATTTAAAGTTAATGGTCACAGAGTTAAACATTACATAGATAATCTGATGGAAGTCGACAACGAAGTTAATCACAATTTCGATACCACAGCTAACTAAGTGTGGGGAGAATCAAGTCTTTAAAGGATAATATGTATTTCTGTTAGAGTTAGATTTTCTGTTTTCGTGTAGTTCTCGAAAATGGAACCCGAATGGTCTTTCCCTAGCATACCCTAAATAACTAGTCTTCTCCCCCCATTCTGAATTTTTATTTTTTTTAGGTTTTTACGAAATGAAAACTTCCTGTGAACTAAACCATGGTCTAATGCTACACGCTTTGATCACTAAACGTAATAATGACACACTTCCGAGTGAAATAGTATCAGTAATCAGAGAAAGATTGGACGGAGTAAGAAAAGAATCTAGATGCGAAGATAATAAGTTACAATTTGGTAAAGGAAAATCAAAATCCGCAGCAAAAAGAAGAGCACGACACCTTGAAAGATGTCACAAATGCGGAAAATGGTCACATGGAGATAAATGTTCAAATAATCAAACCTATTCAAATACCGAATTTGTTACTTTATGCAGAGATGGACCGTTCATATGTTTAGAAGAAAAAATACTGAATGCTCGAGGTTACGCCTATGTAGCTATGGAAAACCAATTAAACCGACTATCTTATGAATGGGATAGATCATATAACTAAGAATACTATCTCACAGGTAAGTCTGTACAGTTTTTAATTTTTTTTATTTTTATTTTTAACCTTTTGATAATAAACGCTAATTTATTCGCTATAAAGTATTAAATTGGTATTGAATGAAATTAGGTTTGGCGACCGAAATTATTGATATCATACAAAAATTTATTACATCACTGCGAAATTTAACGCTTATTCTTAAGGTATAAAATTCTTTAATCAATCAACTCAAAATATTTCAAAAATTCGTCATGAGTTAAATTAGGTCATGAAACCGAAATTACTTTACCGAAAAGAGGGGCGTATATTTTTGATAATATTTGATTGATTAAAGTGAGATAAAAGCCAAAAAAAAATTTTATTTTATTTTTTACCATGTTTTTAAAATTAATATATAGATATTAAATTAATATTTTGAACTTTGTAAAATCAATATATTTAAGTTTGTAAATATTTGAAAAATTAATCTTTTTAATATAAGTTTGTATGTATAAAAACAAAAATATAATATAAGTTTGGTGTGAATTAATAATATGAATTTTTAATTAAGTTTGGTGTGAATTTTTAATTTTATGCATTTTAAATTTAAGTTTGGTGTGAATTTTAAAACAAAAATTTACTTTATTTCGTTAAGTTAAAAATATGATTTTCAAAATTCGTCGTGAGTTGAAGACTAGGTCGTTGAACCGAAATTGCTTTACCCGAGAGAGGGACGAGAACTTTTATTATCATTATTTTTAATCTTATTGAATTAAAGTATGCCAAAAACATTAAAAAAAAAACCCCCCAAAAATCTTTACTTTTAAAACCGCGCTTTGATTTGATAAATTTTAAAAATTTTGTCAAGGGACAGACTAGGACAACGATCCGAAAAGCCCTCGCTCCTAAAGGAAAACAAAATTTTTAGAATTTTATTAATTATATGTTTTAGAAGTTATAAGGTTTTGTAAAAAAAAAAAAGGGCAAAGTACTGTACCCGGGACTCCATGCGATCGCATGGAGTTTGGCCTTTGCAGCCATGCGATCGCATGGCCCTGGAAATCAGGCCAGACACAAAAGTCCCAGTCGACCTGCTTCTGCCTCACACCAACACACACACAACACATACGAAAATACTCTCAAATCTTCATCAAAATTCACCAAAATCCACCGTAATTCGTCATTTTTCTTGCTCTAATCATGCCTAGATTCTCATTCTTCAGCAAAATGGTAAAAATTACACCCCTAAACTCTATAAATTCCTAGTTTTTGTGATAATTATCAATTTTTTACCTAATGCAATTTTGTTAATTTCTAGTGTAATTAGTGTTAAATTGTTAGTATTTTATGCATGTATAACCTAGATTGATGCTATTTAACATGATTTGAGCAATTTGGGGCTTTTTGATATAAACAGGTTATGGTCAATTTTTGTCATGAATTATTGCTAAATTGAGTAGTGTAACATGTTTAGATAGTTAAATGATCCAAACATTGATCCTAAACATGATTTTTGAAGATTAAAGTGGACTTTTTAAGTCCAAAATTCATGAACTTGATTAATTTGATGTAATTTCCATTTGAGACTTGTTTAATTATTAGTAATGACTATTTTGACATGTTATTTGAGTTAAATGCTTATGAACTTTGTATACATCTTCATATGTGCTTATTTGAAAAGTGTAGAATTGTGAAAAATTGTGAAAATGTGTATAAGTTTAATTTTGATTTAACATGTTATAGTGATTGTTTTAAGTTGTTATTTTGCTAACACTAATGCATATTTGGATGCACAAATTTTATGTTTAATGTGTTTTGCAGAAAGCCAATACTGGAGGTTCAGGAGCATCATCATCTAGACGACCAGCACCAGCACCAGAACCAGAACCACAACAAGAACCACAACAACAGCCTGATCAGCACATACCTTATTATGATCCGGTACAGTTTGTTGATGAATTCATAGTATTCCCAATGAGGCCGCCAGTAGAATTCCCAACGATTCCTGAGCACACTCTGCATCCTAATCTGAGATTTGATAGGAGATGGAGAGATTACGAGACATATCAAAGGAACAAATTCAAATTGGTAACAAAAAATGTAGAGGTGCCAAGGGTAATCGATTGAGCCCCTTTGGAAACGGTCCATCTAGCTGACCATGTTAGACAGCTTTTAGTTCAAAGGTATGGCAGTTCTTCTTTTACAGATTGGGAACGTCTTTTCACCATTCGTAGACCTGTATATAAGGAATGGTGTGTTGAGTTGATGAGTACTGTATCACTTGATACAAATATAGTTAGAATAGATGATAGAAGATTTCTTAGGTTTATCCTTAGCGGTAGGATGTACAGAATGTCCATGCTGGACATGGCCAGGGCTTTATAGATATATACTCCTGGTGAGTTGCTACTACCCGATTGTACAAACTTGATTCATTGTGGTGAAAGGGTAGATAGCAACTTTGACGCTGACGCCATTTGGAGGCGTATGTCACATTTTGATATTTTTACACGAGCAGGAGGACACTCCTATACACATATTGACAGAGCCGAGCTTCGTATTATTCATAGATTTTTGGCTAACTCGATTACACAGAGAGGTCACAATAAAAAAAAATTACCTTACATGATTTATTCTACCTAAAGTGTATTCGGGATCCTAGAAGCTTTGTCAATATCCCTTACTGTGTTGCTTTTTATTTATCTAAAATGCTAGAGGGAATGCAGGAAGGGAGTATAATAGGAGGAGGTATTTTTGTTACTCTCATTGGAGAGTATTTAGGTGTTGATAGGAACCAAGGGGGTCCATTACAGCTTTGTAGAGAACAGGTTGAGCCCTTAGGATTGAAAGTTTATGTGGGTGCTAAGGTATTGAAAAGTAGACGTAACCAGGCAGTACCCTATGAGGGATCTCATCCTCAGGTAGAGAGGCTCAGACGAGGAAATGGAGGAGGCAGAAGACATTAGGGATGTCTTTCGAGATGCTATTCTTGACGTCCACGTTCGTATAGATGAGAAAGCAATGACGAACGCGGCCAGACATAGTATGTATGAGCAGTGGAACTTCGAGCGAGTATACGAGGATTATAGGCGACACCAACACGATAGCGGGTTAGTTCATCAGCACCAAATCATGAGCCAACTATCATATCAGGTACCAAATAACTATGTACCTACTCGACCTGCTCATTTTCCGCCACACAGCCCCGATATCCGACCACCCTTTAACCGGTATGACTATAACCAAGCCTATCAAAACACCTATAACCAACAATGGAACCCACCTGACGAGATGAACTGGAACCCATATCCAGACTGATTTAGTTCCATTTGGTTATTTATATGATTTTTATGTTTTTATCTTTTTACTTATTCATGTTTAAACTTATGTTATTGAATATACTTATGTAATCTTTATCATTTTTATTATTATTGTGTACTAATATTTCACATTTAGGATTTGAAAGTGGGATATTAAGTCCCATTTCAAATTGCCATGCATGTTTATATTTGTATGTATGTATATTGTAAATTGTACAAAACAGGGTAAAACAGCGCATTTTCAAAGACTGGCATTAAGTTCAGCAAAAGCTACTAATTTTGACGACAAGATGACAAATAAATGTGATGTAACAACAGACGGAATGAACAAATGATATGCACCATTTATCATTCAGCAAACAAACGCCAATATGTTTGGAAACTTTGGTAAAATTTAATCATTTCTACGCTAATCACCCTCAATAATTTAAATTGTTACTGATTTCTTGCAAATGAGGGCATTGCAAGATCTTAAGTGTGGGAAGGGGTTAAATTCTTTCGGATTTTTAAAATTTTTATCTTAAACACTTGGTTACCATTAAAAATACTAGTAACGTAGTAGTTGTATTAGAATCTAGTGCTCTCTGATAATAAAGAACAGCCCTAGTCTTATATACTGACTACCCAATTCTAGTAAAAATTTTCAAAATTTTCAATTAAATGAACTCAAAATCATGTTTATACATATTTATGAACGATAAAACTAGGTGTTAACACCGAAATTATTGTTACCTCGGAAAGGACATAAATTGAGAAACAAACCAAAATGTTAAAATTCATTTAAAATGGAATAGAGGACAATAAAAAGGAAAATAAAAGCCAAGTGTGGCAAAAATTACCAAGTTATCTTAAACATATGTCACATATTTCTGTAACAAATAATTGAAGATACTTTTGCTTTGGACTAAACTAAACTGTTTTACCCGATGAAAGAAAAGAAGAGATGGATCTACACGATAAATCAATTCCATCGTTAAAAGGAAGTAAAGTCTTTCGAAAAAGAAACGCGCTTCTTGATTTAGGTCATGAAGTTGTCGTCCAGACCAGCTGTAGGTTGATGAAAAATCTAGAAAAGTCATCTCTAAAATCAGCAGGAAATCCACGGACCTCAGCATAAAACAGGGTCGCCAAGTGGTCAGATTTATCCTAACCATGAGAAGGATTTATCTCGTACAATGGGGGGCACCGTGTAAATTAGCTTGATAAGACTAATGAATCAGAATCCCAGAAAGGATAATCTCCTTAGAAGATCAAAAATCAGCTTTTAAGACTGATATTACTCAATCCTAGAGATTGACCTTAAAGATTGAGAATTACAAACTCATGAAATTCAATGATATCTAAACTCGAACTTGAACGAGAAAATATTTTGATCAAATTATAAACCGATTTGTTTTTTGAAAACCCATTTTCAATGCGTTCATTACCATTGAACGTAAAATCCTAGGAATTCACCTGGAATTCATTAGGTCACCTGAACCAAATCGGGTGTCAACCGTAAGAACGGTGGTTGCATAGCATGGTCAAAGACAGGACCTTGTGCCAGACCGAAAAATTATAAGGGTGAGCTTTACTATTTCTCCTACAAAGGATAGTAATTGCGTCCGACACGTTAAAGACCATAATCAAAAGCATGTCACGGGACATTGCCTTAACAGTTGCTTGTTCAACGCTTTTCTTTACAAACGGATGGTAGTTTACCGAAAGGTAATATTCGAAACAAGTAAACTGGACATGTTGCTTTCCCAATACAAGGTTAGCAAGTGGGTGACACAAAACCGCAAGTTTTGAGCTAAAATTTTTAAATCTGAAACCCACCAAACCCACAAAAATATTTTGCAAACACCGGTGAAGGGTTATTCCGGAAAACTTATCTAGGGTAAAAGCTAGATTTAATTTTCAAAAAAAAAAAAAAAAGATCAAATATTTTCATAAAGATCCAATTTCCTTAATGGATCTAAATTTTATAGTCATGTGGGACTGTAAACCACATCGTTACTACCATTGTTTATACCGCCGTATTGAAATCACTGATGTACAAAGTGTGAAGAATAAAGAAGTGATTCTAGTATTTCAAGACTATATTGCTTGAGGACAAGCAACGCTCAAGTGTGGGAATATTTGATAATGTTAAAAACGAACATATATTTCATAGCATTATCCCTCAAGAAAGACAAGCTTTTAGTTGCGATTGTTTTATTTACAAGTGATATTCGTTTAAATAATAAAAGGTGAAGACAAAAGACAGATTCGAAGAATTGAAGACGCAAACGACCAAAAAGCTCAAAAGTACAAAATACAATTAAAGAGGTTCCAATTATTGATAAGAAACATCTCAGAATTACAAGAGTACAAGATTCAAAACGCAAAGTACAAGATATTAAATTGTACGCAAGGACGTTTGAAAATCCGGAACCGGGACCAGAGTCAACTCTCAACGCTCGACGCAACGGACTAAAAATTACAAGTCAACTATGCACATGAATATAATATAATATATAATTAATTCTTAAAATTAATATATATATTATATTATATTATAAAACCGTCGGCATAAAAAAAACAAAGACTTTTGAGCCTCCCCAGCTGGCCATGCGATCGCATGGCCTTGAAGGGCAAAGCCCATGCGATCGCATGAGCCCTTTTTCCAGGCCTGTCCTATAAAGTTCGCGAGTTTTGGACGCAAAAACACACATCTTTTTCTTCTCCTCATTCAACGTATAATATTTATATTTATATTATAATTTTAATTTTAATTTTAATTTTAATTTATAATAATAAGGGTGTGTTAGCGAATGTTGTAAGGGTGTAAGTCGAAATTCTGTCCGTGTAACGCTACGCTATTTTTAATCATTGTAAGTTATGTTCAACCTTTTTTAATTTAATGTCTCGTAGCTAAGTTATTATTATGCTTATTTAATCCGAAGTAATCATGATGTTGGGCTAAAAATATTAAAATTGGGTAATTGGGCTTTGTACCATAATTGGGGTTTGGATAAAAGAACGACACTTGTGGAAATTAGACTTTGGGCTATTAATGGGCTTTATATTTGTTTAACTAAATGATAGTTTGTTAATGTTAATATAAAGATTTACAATTGGGCGTCCCTATAAATAACCATTTACACTCGATCGGACACGATGGGCAGGGTATTTATATGTACGAATAATCGTTCATTTAACCGGACACGGGAATGGATTAATAGCCACTAGAATTATTAAAACAGGGGTGAAATTATGTACAAGGACACTTGGCATAATTGATAACAAAGTATTAAAACCTTGGGTTACACTCAGTCAACATCCTGGTGTAATTATTAAACAAAGTATTAAAATCTTGTTACAGTTTAAGTCCCCAATTAGTTGGAATATTTAACTTCGGGTATAAGGATAATTTGACGAGGACACTCGCACTTTATATTTATGACTGATGGACTGTTATGGACAAAAACCAGACGGACATATTAAATAATCCAGGACAAAGGACAATTAACCCATGGGCATAAAACTAAAATCAACACGTCAAACATCATGATTACGGAAGTTTAAATAAGCATAATTCTTTTATTTCATATTTAATTTCCTTTATTTTATTTTTAATTACACTTCTAATTATCGCACTTTTATTTTTTGTTATTGTATTTAATTGCACTTTTAATTATCGTACTTTTTAATTATCGCAAGTTTATTTTATCGCACTTTTATTTATCGCAATTTCATTATCGTTATTTACTTTACGCTTTAAATTAAGTCTTTTATTTATTTAATATTTTACATTTGGTTTTAACTGCGACTAAAGTTTTAAAATCGACAAACCGGTCATTAAACGGTAAAAACCCCTCTTTAAAATAATAATATTACTTATATATATATTCGTATTTTTATAAATTAAACTAATATAGCGTTAAGCTTTGATTAAAAGATTCCCTGTGGAACGAACCGGACTTACTAAAAACTACACTACTGTACGATTAGGTACACTGCCTATAAGTGTTGTAGCAAGGTTTAAGTATATCCATTCAATAAATAAATAAATATCTTGTGTAAAATTGTATCGTATTTAATAGTATTTCCTTGTAAAATATAAGCTATTTTATATACACCTCTGCGCATATCAACCATCAAGAACACCTTCATGTTCTTTCTCTTCTTAGACTACAACCGCAACTCCTTTTACTTCCCTATTATTTTTGTTAATCAAAACCTACAATAAAGTTGCTGAAACCTGCGATTTATTTATTTTTTTTCTCTTCATTAAATCAACTACAACTTGAGGGATTAAAAAAAGAAGGTTGATGATTGCCCTCCTTTTCTTTTCCCTTGAGAACGACATCCACTATCTGTATAAAATATATTATCGTTTTCTTTTTAAACAGATAAAGGAGTACTACATTTTTTATTCATAGTCGACAGTTACATACAATAAACCCCACCCAGAATTTGATAAAATATTACGGAGTATTGTCTTCTACTTTGGGCCATTGAGTATCCGTAGGCCAGCGAATAATCTGCTTGTACATATTGGGCTGTAGCCAAGCCCCACTCCTTTTATATTTTTACAAAACCCAACTGCAGCTACGTGTCTATTTCTGTTATTCCAGTCATCGTAAATGATACATAATAACGATTACACAATATAAGCTTGAAGAGGAAGAATGATTGAATTAGGCTTTACGTTTTGGTTCTTGTTCCTATTAACTAACAAATACACAACGATGATGAGGGTCGTTAATGATGAATATTTGGATAATGATAGTAAAGTTTATGCTAATAATTAGGATAGCAAGAATCATGATAATAAGCATGATGGAATGATAACGAAGGTGATGAACAATAAATATGATTTTATGCGAGTACGAAATTGATAAAGATGATGATAGTGATATAATGAAGAAGATAGATGATGATTATGCCGAATAATAGTGTTAATGATAAATGATTATGAATCACGATTTGGATGATGAAACCGTGATGATGTATAATTAAAATGGTGAAGTTGATGATAGTGTCGATTGTATATTAGGGGAAGAAGAGAATCAGACATGATATGGGTTATATGGATTTAATCGGGTATTAAAACAGAAAATGTTAAGTGGAGCATTGGTTAAGTGGGTTATGTGTTAGCGAGAGGTCATGGATTCGAGCCCGAGTAGAGACGTTTTTTTTTTTTTTTTTTAAAGCTTGTTACATTGAGGTAGCATTCCTATCATACTATTATTATTATTATTATTATTATTATTATTATTATTATTATTATTATTATTATTATTATTATTATTATTATTATTATTATTATTATTATTATTATTAACATTAAAATTAACATTATAATTAAAATTATTACTATCATTATTATTACATTCATTAACATGATTTTTACATAATTTTATTTACATTACTTTTATTATCATTATTACAATATTATTATTACTACAAACAAATTGGCTATTATTATTATTATTATTATCAAAATTGTTATTTTCATTATTACTATTAAGATTACTATTATTAATTTACTCAATAAATATTATATATAACTAAAATATATTTATTACATATAACATAACTATACTGATATTCGTATAACAAATACTAAGTATTTATCTAAAGTACATAAAATAAATATAGTTAACTAAGCCATTAATTAAACATATAAGTTACTAAAATAACAACTAATAATATATATATATATATATATATATATATATATATATATATATATATATATATATATATATACATGATATAGGTTCGTGAATCCGAGGCCAACCCTACACTTGTTCAATGTCGTCATATGTATTTTTACTACAAAATATAATATTGTGAGTTTTATTTGCTCCCTTTTTAAATGCTTTTGCAATATATGTTTTTGGGACTGAGAATACATGCGCTTTTATAAATATTTTATGAAATAGACACAAGTAATTAAAACTACATTATATGGTTGAATGGATCGAAGCCGAATATGACCCTTTTAACTTGGTAGCCTAAGAATTAGGGAACTCGCCCCTAATTGACGCGAATCCTAAAGGTAGATCTACGGGAACTAACAACCCCCATTCTGGAATTTGGAATGCTTTAGTACTTCGAGTTTATCATGTCCGATGGGTGTCCCGGAATGATGGGGATATTCTATATGCATATTATTAAGGTCGGTTACCAGGTGTTCACCATATGAATGATTTTTATCTCTATGCAGTTTGCGAAATGCCTGATATGAGATGTGTATTTGTGAGAAATGAAAGTCTTGTGGTCTATTAAAATGATAAAAATGATCGTTTATGATAAACTAATGAACTCACCAACCTTTTGGTTGACACTTTAAAGCATGTTTATTCTCAGATATTAAAGAGATCTTCCGCTGTGCATTAGCTCATTTTAGTGATCTTAATTGGAGTCATTCATGGCATATTTCGAAAGACGTTGTATTCGAGTCATTGAGTTCATCAAGATTATTATTAAGTCAATTATAGTTGGATAGTGGATATTATGAAATGGTATGTATGCCTATCAATTTTCGATGCAAAGAAAGTTTGTCTTTTAAAAATGAATGCAATGTTTGTAAAATGTATCATATAGAGGTCAAATACCTCGCAATGTAATCAACTATTGTGAATCGTTTATAATGTATATAAATGGGTCCTTTCAGTGATGGTGTTGAGGTGGTCTCATCATGGCTCAAACAAAAGTAATAGACGACAAGCTGCAGCACCGTGTACAAGTGGTGGTAATGGAGGTTGTTTGGTGGGTTGCTGCAATCGAATGAAGTGGGTTACACCTCGAATTGCAGCTGGAAACATGTGGTTCTCAGTTAAGTATGGTGGTCGTTTATTATGGTTAGGTGTTTCATGACCCGTCCTAATCCATCTGGACGAATATATTACACTTGGTTACATCGCGAGGTACATGACCTCTATATGAAACATTTTACAAACATTGCATTCGATTTTAAAAGACAATCTTTCTTTAAAACGAAAGTTGATGGCATGCATACCATTTCCTAATATCCAACTATAATTGACTTAAATAATCTTGATGAACTCAACGACTCGAATGCAACGTCTTTTGAAATATGTCATGAATGACTCCAAGTAATATCTCTAAAATGAGCTAATGCACAGCGGAAGATTTCTTTCATACCTGAGAATAAACATGCTTTCAAGTGTCAACCAAAAGATTGGTGAGTTCATTAGTTTATCATAAACAATCATTTCCATCATTTTAATAGACCACAAGATTTTCATTTTTATTTCTCATAAATATACGTCCCATGCATAGAGACAAAAATCATTCATATGGTGAACACCTGGTAACCGACCTTAACAAGATGCATATAGAATATCCCCTATCATTTCGGGACTCCCTTCGGACATGATAAATTCGAAGTACTAAAGCATCCGGTACTTTGGATGGGGCTTGTTGGGCCCGATAGATCCATCTTTAGAATTCGTGTCAATTAAGGTGTCTGTTCCCTAATTCTTAGATTACCAGACTAAAAAGGGGCATATTCGGTTTAATAATCCAGCAATAGAATGTAGTTTCATTTATTTGTGTTTATTTTGCAAAATAGTTATAAAAGCAGCGCGTGTATTCTCAGTCCCAAAAATATATATTGCAAAAGCATTTAAAAAGGGAGTAATGAAACTCACTATCCAATATTTTGTAGTAAAAATATTCATACGACGAAACTGAACAATGCAAGGTTGGCCTTGGATTCACGAACCTATATCATTTATATGTATATTAACACATATAATTGTAATCGAACAATATATATATTATTATTAGTGATATATCCGTTATTTTAATGATTTGTGCGTTCCATTAATAACTTAGATATATTTATTTTATATATCTTACTTATTATAAAAATAATAATAGAGTTAGGTTATATGTATTGGATATATTTTTATGTACCTAATATTTATTTGGTTAAAATAATACTGATAAATGAAAAGTCGTAATATCTTTATAATAATATCAGTAGTTATAATAATAATAATAATAATACTTATTAAAAGACTAATGATAATAATATTAATGATTCTATTAATGATTCTAATAATAATAATTTTAATAGTAAAGGTAATCTTATTAAAAATGATAATTTTAATAAAAATAATAATTTTAATATTTTTAATAATAGGAATGATAATAATAATAGTAATAATAATAATAATAATAATAATAATAATAATAATAATAACTATAATATCTATAATAATACTTTTACTAATAATGATAATAATAAGGATATTAATAATAATAATAATACTAATAATAATAATAATAATAATAATAGTAATAATAATAATAATAATAATAATAATGATAATAATAATAGTAATAATAATAATAATAATAATAATAATAATAATAATAATAATAATAATAATAATAATAATAATAATTATAATTATAATAATAATAATAATAAAACTACTTTAAGAGAAAAGCTCCAAAAAGAAAATAAACTGCCTCAGCCAGGGCTCGAACCCACGACCTCCCGCTCACCGCTAACACTCTTAACCATTGGGCTATTGCCCCTTTCCAGATTTAAATCACGAATTTATTTCTTTTAACTATTAGGTACCAGTCTTTTTCTTCTTAATAACTAATAGATTGAAACATCATTAACCATTATCAAACCTTACCATCATCATCCGTATATCCATATAATCTTGATCATCTCCATAGCATTTCCAACATCATCATCATAACTATCATCATTTATATCATCATCCAATCATCAGCTATATCTATCATAATCATAATATCATTCTCGCCTATTTTATTTCACCGAATCATCATTATCATCATCTCATCATAAATTAATCACAAACATGATCATTACTATAACCTATCCTCCTAATTGCTTAATATCGTGATGTTCAAACTGGAAGAAGCATAATAGATGCAACAGAAAAGAGTAGCTGGGCCTCGGCCCAACCTCATAACCAAAGACACGGCCCAACAAACCAATTAGTAGTCTAACCACCAACCCGTTAACAAGTCCAATACAAATAATATGGCCCAAAAATGATACGACCTTTTTTTGTAATACGGTTGCAGCACTATCACCTTGTGATATTTTTAATTGAAGTTTGAAACGAAATTGTGTGCTGTACTCGAACCAAATGCAACAGTAATAATTGATATCATCATTATCACAAAAAATAAATAAAGAGCAGTGATTTTTAGATTCAATCTTGGTTGGCCATGATTTGCAATTTGTCCCACATAAATCACGTTAGAATTATTAAAGTTTTGTATAAAGAAAACTCCACTACACTTAATTGGACCACTTTATTTTCGTGACTCCTCTTCATATTTATTTTCACTAACTTTGTCATCCATCCTTGTCATGTTCACATAAAGCAGGTAATATAAATAGCAGCGAGCAGGGGTTGAAAAACAGACAGGTTATAGCAGTAACATGAATATAAAAAAATAATAAGTTTAAAGTGGTGAGTTGATGGTTGTTGCTTGGTGGTTTATGGTTATATGGATAGAATTAATTGAGTAATAAAACATAGTGACGAGGAGATACAACAGTAGCAGAGTTGATGGTTGTTCATAGGTGATGTGGGTTTGTTCTTTGTTGAAGTGGGTTTAAAGAGGGTGACGGTTTAAAGTGGAAGTGGGGTAAATTATCGACATAGTTCAGAAGGTTATAAACAGGTGACGGTTTGGGTCCTAACTCGAGCAGAATATTGGTGCAGCAAGTTATTCGAGCAGTATCATAGTTGTTTTGTTCACGGTCAGTAGTAAACAAAAGATAATGGTATTCTTCTTTTATTGATTGTTGATGATGGTGGTTGAAATGATGAACAAAAAATGGAAAGGTGGTGGTTTCATGATGATAATTAAGATGGTTTATAAAGGAAGAAGTCAAGAAGAATGAAGAGAGGGACAATGGATAAAATGGTGAGTTTTAGTTTCGTTAATTTCTATTTCTTTTCCCAATTACAGTAGTAGTTTTATAAGTGAAGTTGAATGATCACTACAGCAATACGATTCCATTGAAATTGTCTCGTAGTTAAGATTTGGGTCGACAGAATATCATTCAGGAAGAAAAAAAATATAGAAAGGGATTGCAATTATATTCGTATGATTCTTGATTTGGAAGTTTAACAAACTGAAGACAGAAAACAAAAATGAAGAAAGTTTGATGGTGATGTTAAACAGAATTAGTCCTTTATCTGATTTTTATAAATTGATTTGTTTGAGTAATTGAACGAGTTGTAGTACATATGATCAATCAAAATTGTTGTGTAGTGAATTGGGATGTGGACGTTTAACAATCTCTGACATTAAATTGACAGAATCAAAAGCTTAAGAAGAAAAAGAAATAAAAAACAAGTCGATGGTGGTCTGCATTTTAATCTGTCTGTAATAATTATTTAATAACTGTAAAACTGTATTTAAATGGTAATAATAGAATCAATATCCAAAATAATAATAATAATAATAATAATAATAATAATAATAATAATAATGTCAAATTATTACCCCTAATAATAATACTTATCCTAATACCAAAATCATATTTAAATATTAATAGTAAAAACAATATTAATAATAAATGATAATTAATATATATATATATATATATATATATATATATATATATATATATATATATATATATATATATATATATATATATATATATCTTAATAATAACAATAACAATGATATTAGTAATATTAATACTGACATAACATTTTAAATATATCAAATTTTATATCCATATTATGTTAAATTAATATTAATATTAATATTAACATTGATACTTATTTTAATGATAATAATAAAAGTACTTATAACAATTATTAATATAATAACTATATTTTAACTTATCATTTCCTATATTAATATTTCTATTTTAATTATATAATAATATATATATAATATTATATATTGAATATTTACTATTTATGTATTTTAATATAATAATAACCGTGAATATAAATTATACATATATATATACACACGTATCAATTTACAATTAATTGTTCGTGAATCATCGAGAGCAGTCGAAGGCTAATTGAATATATGAACATTATTCCAAAATATTCTAGACTCCACCTTACATACTTTGCTTATCGTATCGAAATCATATAAAGATTAAGTTTAAATTTGGTCGGAAATTTCCGGGTCATCACAGTACCTACTTGTTAAAGAAATTTTGTCCCGAAATTTGAGTGTGGTGGTCATGGCTAACAATAAAAATGTTTTTATGACGAATATGAGTTGATAAATAGAATTTTATCTCCGTTAAGTATTTAAATAGAATAATTAAATTACTCGGAGCGTATGAGAGAGGCTATTGCAAAAGATTTGAATAGAGATTCGCCTTAGCTTTTGACGTAATCTGGGTTGAATTTAGAAAATAAGGTGCGTCTTAACTTTTGACGTTGTCATGGTTGAATTCCGGAATTCAAGGAATTTAAAAAAAATCTTCGAAATCTATAAGATTTGATTCTTCGATGAATAAGGAAATTAGGTTCTCTTTAATTAAATGCGATCATCTGCCTCGATTGCTTTGTATGATATTTTCACTATAAATTAACTTCTTCCGTTCCATTACTCCCCACCACTCCCATTTTTTTTTATTTTAATTCATACTTTCAAATCAACAGTCAATATGCTTCATCCAGTTTTAATTCTGGATATATTCCTGACTTTCATATCGATCATTCTCCTTTTTCATCTACCACCGGAGGAGTCTGTTAACTTCTATTATTACCTTGGGGTTATAGTATTTTTAATTCTCCCGTGTATTTATATTGCTATACGCATTGATATACACGGTTTGTAATTTCTATGTTGTTGTCGGGTTTTATATTTTCCCTTATACGTCGGAGCTCCATGCTTTTGTTTCTTCTTCCCGACTTCAAGTCAAGCGAATAATGGTCCAGAATTCATAGATATAGAGTTTCGATTGGTCATAACGTTCTAAGCAGGAGAAAACGAAATCTCACAATTCGAGTTGTTAGATTACCAGAATCACTAAGAATGGAACTATCAAGAAGATATTTTTCTTAATATGTTCAGAGGTGAAATAGAATGAACGAGTCGTGTAACATGACACATGATGACGGTATAATCTGTGAATCATCACGTCCCATTAGATACTCAGCATGACTTACTGTAATATAATTACGTTGGCCAAGCGTCATTATATTATACTAACTCATGCTCAAATTCTTAACACTTCTCCAGAATTCATTCATAATTTATTCTTAATTTAAACAGAATATTGAAAACTAAAACAGTTTTCAATATGATGTGATACAGATAGCACGAAGAGATAGATAATTTCGGACAAGAATATCTATGAAAATATTCTCAAAAATATTGAAGATATTTATGATGATATTTTAAAATTTCTAAGTTCGAAGGTTGATGAAGAAAGTTTTCCGCAAGATTTTAACATGACTTTGGAGCAAGAGAATTTCTAAGGATTTCATCGGATCCAGAATTACCTGGATTCTTTGAATATAGGGTTTGGTCCTTGTATTTGTCCTTGGTCTCCTTCATGGTTTGCTCAATCCGTTTTTCAGTACCAAATTTTCTATCGAGTGTTCCCAACACTCCATTCTTTTTATCATCACTTTTGGCCATTAAGACCATTTACTACATGCTGCTTTGTCAGTATTTTCAATTTTTAACGGATCTGGATCATTGGTTATCAAACCGAGGGGTTTCAAGAAAATTGTGTTTTTAGATGATTAAACGCTGATTTCTAGTAATTGGTATGACAATTCTCGTTACAAGGTGCGGATGAGTTCATGACAAGACTTCAATAGATAAATATAGTGATTTGTCGGAGAGATTTAAGCGAAGTTGCTGGTACGTCTGTTGGTGATGTGGTGGAATATAAAAGGTTCTCCGATAACAATAAAAGAGCACGCATATATATTAAGGTTATAATAAGGTTGTTTCGAATGAAAAGTCGAAGTTGACTTGCTGGAGCTGTGACAAAATTGGCTAATTTGAAAAGGGATTGCAAAGTTATTTTTGGTAATAATAACTCCCAAAGGGTTAGCACAGATATGTTTTAAACATTTACTCATGTTCCGAGTGTTTTCAGGTGCATAACAATATGCATCAATCTTTTCTTCCGTAGATGAAGTGCGGTTGGTTCATCCTCTCGATTATAGTGTTTTCAAGAATTATGAAATGTTTGAACGTAGATTGGAATCGTCAAGATACAATTGAGGTTTAAGATGAAATCAAGTGGCAGACTTGAAGAATTGTTTAGTTTCATATGTTATAATCAATATTTTAATTCATTTTAATTATCCAATGCTTTCCTCATTATGCCACTTGTTGAATTCTGATAAGTCAAAATCCAAATATGAAATCGAATAAAAATGGTTATTCTGTAGTGAACGGATTCATATATCTGTGGATGTAAGTAGGATAGTAAATGACTGTTGAATCAAATTCGAAGAATGTACAGTGTAACTTATTAGTGTGAAACTAAATATTCCTCGGGTATTACCTACCCGTTAAAATATTTTCACCATTATCAGTTTGTA
This sequence comes from Rutidosis leptorrhynchoides, assembly GCF_046630445.1. Classification (NCBI taxonomy): domain Eukaryota; kingdom Viridiplantae; phylum Streptophyta; class Magnoliopsida; order Asterales; family Asteraceae; genus Rutidosis; species Rutidosis leptorrhynchoides. The sequence continues at coordinate 127,695,382 of NC_092338.1, read as the reverse complement.
CAAAAGAATTTTTAATTACAATCTTTATGAAAACATATATACATATATATTTTCTTCAGATGTAATCATGGATTTAATGAGTCAATATGATATTAAACTCATTTGATTTACCGTTAGAACAAAATATATAATCTCTAAAACATTAGAGATTACATAATCGCCATGTCGAACGAAGATAATTGATGTAGAACGTCATGTAGAACGATGATTATACTCGATATACAGAATGAGATGTTGAGGCATGTGATGTTGAAACTTAGGTTGTTGGTGGTACTGGTGTTGATGTTGGTGGTACTATTGGTGCTGATGATGTTGTTGAAGCTGGTAAGTTTTGCTCCATATTCTCCAAATTTATTACTCGAGCGCGAAGCTCGTTGACTTCTTTTATTACTCCGAGACGATTGGCGGTCGGAACGAGTGGATGAATAATGTTTAGAATTATGGTTATTATGTAATTATTGCGGGATATTCTGGAAATGAGGGTGAAAATGGTGTTTCGAACAGGTTCGCCGGTAATTGCTTCAGGTTCATCGCCAAGAGGGAAATGTGGTGGATGAAAGGGATCACCTTCTGCTTGTCTCCAATGATTTAGTAGGCTACGAACCCATCAGATGAATTGGTGATGACTGATTGGTTGATCCATTTCGATTATACTGCTTTCGGAGCTCGAGTGGAAATCCATATCAAAATAGTTGTCGGAATCCGAGGAACTTGAACTAGTTGCGAGTTCCATCTCGTACGATTGAATAAAGGATTTTTCGATATAAAAATGATTTTCGGCTATCGGATGGTATTCTAATTACATAGAATATCTATATATATAGAACAAAAGATTTCGTAGATTACGGAGGAATTCACGGAATATGTCAGGCAAAGTTTATAGTAACAGATATGCTAAGATATGAATTAGCAGATTTGCTAAGATATGAATTTTGTCTATACACTATTCATGCAATCAATGCAGTAAGATATGTCTAGACTAAGAATGATAAGCAAGTGATTCCCTAAGAATGATAAGCAGGTAATTTTCGATAAGGAATGATAAGCAAAACTTTTGACATGCAGACACGGTCGAAGTCCAGACCCACTAATGCATCTAAATAACTATCAGTCAGACACACTAATGCAAGACCTGGTTCGCTAAGATCACCGCTCTGATACCAACTTTCATGACCTGTCCTAATCCATCTGGACGAATATATTTACACTTGGTTACATCGTGAGGTACATGACCTCTATATGATACATTTTACAAACATTGCATTCAATTTTAAAAGACAATCTTTCTTTACAACGAAAGTTCGTAGTATATCCAACTATAATTGACTTAATAATAATCTTGATGAACTCAACGACTCGAATGCAACGTCTTTTGAAATATGTCATGAATAACTCCAAGTAATATCTCTAAAATGAGCTAATGCATAGCGAAAGATTTCTTTCATACCTGAGAATAAACATGCTTTCAAGTGTCAACCAAAAGGTTGGTGAGTTCATTAGTTTATCATAAACAATCATTTCCATCATTTTAATAGACCACAAGATTTTCATTTTCATTTCTCATAAATATACGTCCCATGCATAGAGACAAAAATCATTCATATGGTGAACACCTGGTAACCGACCTTAACAAGATGCATATAGAATATCCCCTATCATTTTGGGACTCCCTTCGGACATGATAAATTCGAAGTACTAAAGCATCCGGTACTTTGGATGGGGCTTGTTGGGCCCGATAGATCTATCTTTAGGATTCGCGTCAATTAGGGTGTCTGTTCCCTAATTCTTAGATTACCAGACTAAAAAGGGGCATATTCGGTTTAATAATCCAGCCATAGAATGTAATTTCATTTACTTGTGTCTATTTCGTAAAACAGTTATAAAAGCAGCGCATGTATTCTCAGTCCCAAAAATATATATTGCAAAAGCATTTAAAAAGGGAGTAATGAAACTCACTATCCAATATTTTGTAGTAAAAATATTCATACGACGAAACTGAACAATGCAAGGTTGGCCTTGGATTCACGAACCTATATCATTTATATGTATATTAACACACATAATTGTAATCGAACAATATATATATTATTATTAGTGATATATCCGTTATTTTAATGATTTGTGCGTTCCATTAATAACTTAGATATATTTATTTTACATATCTTACTTATTATAAAAATAATATAGTTAGGTTATATGTATTGGATATATTTTTATGTACCTAATATTTATTTGGTTAAAATAATACTGATAAATAAAAAGTCGTAATATCTTTATAATAATATCAGTAGTTATAATAATAATAATAATACTTATTAAAAGACTAATGATAATAATATTAATGATTCTATTAATGATTCTAATAATAATAATTTTAATAGTAAAGGTAATCTTATTAAAAATGATAATTTTAATAAAAATAATAATTTTTATATTTTTAATAATAGGAATGATAATAATAATAATAGTAATAATAATAATAATAATAATAATAACTATAATATCTATAATAATACTTTTACTAATAATGATAATAATAAGGATATTAATAATAATAATACTTATAATAATAATAATAATAATAATGATAATAATAATAGTAATAGTAATAATAATAATAATAATAATAATAATAATAATAATAATAATAATAATAATAATAATAATAATAATAATAATAATAATAATAATAATAATAATAATAATAATAATAATAATAAAACTACCTTAAGAGAAAAGCTCCAAAAAGAAAATAAACTGCCTCGGCCAGGGCACGAACCCACGACCTCCCGCTCACCGCTAACACTCTTAACCATTGGGCTGTTGCCCCTTTAATGATTTAAATCACGAATTTATTTCTTTTAACTATTAGGTACCAGTCTTCTTCTTCTTAAGAACTAATAGATTGAAACATCATTAACCATTATCAAACCTTACCATCATCATCCGTATATCCTTATAATCTTGATCATCTCCATAGCATTTCCAACATCATCATCATAACTATCATCATTTATATCATCATCCAATCATCAGCTATATCTATCATAATCATAATATCATTCTCGCCTATTTTATTTCACCGAATCAACATTATCATCATCTCATTATAAATTAATCACAAACATGATCATTGCTATAACCTATTGATGTCAAAGCAGAGGGGTATAAAATACTATTAAATTTTAGCAGAAAATACTATTAAATACGATACAATTTTACACAAGATATTTATTTATTTATAGAATGGATATACTTAAACCTTGCTACAACACTTATAGGCAGTGTACCTAATCGTACAGTAGTGTAGTTTTTAGTAAGTCCGGTTCGTTCCACAGGGAGATCTTTAAGCAAAGCTCAACGCTATATTAGTTTACTTTTATAAAAATACAAATATATATATAAGTAATATTATTATTATAAAGGGGGGTTTTTACCGTTTAATGACCGGTTTGTCGATTTTTAAACTTTAGTCGCAGTTAAAACCTAATGTAAAATATAAAATAAATACAAGACTTTAAATTAAAGCGTAAAGTAAATAACGATAATGAAATGGCGAATAAAAATGCGATAAAAATTAAATTGCGATAATTAAAAAGTACGATAATTAAAAGTGCGATAAAATAAAATAACAATAAATAAAAGTGCGATAATTAGAAGTGCAATTAAATATAAAATAAAGGAAATAAAATATGAAATAAAAGAATTATGCTTATTTAAACTTCCGTAATCATGATGTTTGACGTGTTGATTTTAGTTTTATGCCCATGGGTTAATTGTCCTTTGTCCTGGATTATTCAATATGTCCGTCTGGTTTTTGTCCATAACAGTCCATCAGTCATAAATATAAATTGCAAGTGTCCTTGTCAAATTATTATTATATCCGAAGATAAATATTCCAACTAATTGGGGATTCGAATTGTAACAAGGTTTTAATACTTTGTTTAATGAATACACCAGGTTATCGACTGCGTGTAAACCAAGGTTTTACTACTTTGTTAACAATTACACCAATTACCCTTGAATGTAATTTCACCCCTGTTTTGATTATTCTAGTGGCTATTAATCCATTCCCGTGTCCGGTTAAATGAACGATTATTCGTACATATAAATACTCTGCCCATCGTGTCCGATCGAGTGTATATGGTAATTTATAGGGACGCCTAATTGTAAATCTTTATATTAACATTAACAAACTTTCATTTAGTTAAACAAATATAAAGCCCATTAATAGCCCATAGCCTAGTTTCCACAAGTGTCGTTCTTTTGTCCAAACCCCAATTATGGTACAAAGCCCAATTACCCAATTTTAGTAATTAGCCCAACATCATGATTACTTCGTTTTAAACAAGCATAATAATAACTTAGCTACGAGACATTAATATAAAAAGGTTGAACATAACTTACAATGATTAAAAATAGCGTAGCGTTACACGGACAGAATTTCGACTTACACCCTTACAACATTCGCTAACATACCCTTATTATTAGAATTATAATTAAAATTAAAATATAAATTATAAATATAAATATATATTACTCGTATATATTGAGAGAGAGATGAAAATATGATATATTTTTGATCAGAATTCGGGTTGATTTATAGCCAGGAATGATTTTTGGGGCTCCGCGACTCGCGGCAAAAACCCCTTTAAACTCCGCGAGTCGCGGAGAGGTATTTTCATTTCACACCCTTGGAGTTTCTGGCTGCCGACGGTTTTTATTATATATATATAATATATATATAATTAATATAATTAATTATATATTATATTATATTTATATATATAGTTAACTTGTAATTTTTAGTCCGTTGCGTCGAGCGTTAAGAATTGACTCTGGTCCCGGTTCCGGATTTTCGAACGTCCTCGCGTACAATTTAATATCTTGTACTTTGCGTTTTGAATCTTGTACTCTTGTGATTTTGAGACGTTTCTTATCAATAATTGGAACCTTTTTGATTGTCTTTTGTTCTTTTGAGCTTTCTGGTCGTTTGCGTCTTCAAATCGTCGAATCTGTCTTTTGTCTTCACCTTTTATTATTTAAACGAATATCACTTGTAAATAGAACAATTGCAACTAAAAGCTTGTCTTTCTTGAGGAATAATGCTATGAAATATATGTTCGTTTTTAGCATTATCAAATATTCCCACACTTGAGCGTTGCTTGTCCTCAAGCAATATTGTCTTGAAATACTAGAATCACTTCTTTATTCTTCACACTTTGTACATCAGTGATTTCTATACGGCGGTATAAACAATGGTAGTAACGATATGGTTTACAGTCCCACATGACTATAAAAATTTAGATCCATTAAGGAAATTGGATCTTTATGAAAACATTTGATCTTTTGAAAATTAAATCTAGTTTTTACCCTAGATAAGTTTTCCGGAATAACCCTTTACCGGTATTTGCAAAATATTTTTGTGGGTTTGGTGGGTTTCAGATTTGAAAATTTTAGCTCAAAACTTGCGGTTTTGTGTCACCCATTTGCTAACCTTGTATTTGGAAAGCAACACGTCCAGTTTACTTGTTCCGTATATTACCTTTCGGCAAACTACCGTCCGGTTGTAAAGGAAAGCGTTGAACAAGCAACTGTTTAAGGCAATGTCCCGTGACATGCTTTTGATTATGGTCTATAACGTGTCGGACGCAATTACTATCCTTGGTAGGAGCAATAGTAAAGCTCACCCTTATAATTTTTCGGTCTGGCACAAGGTCCTGTCTTTGACCATGTTATGCAACCACCGTTCTTACGGTTGACACCCGATTTAGTTCAGGTGACCTAATGAATTCCAGGTGAATTCCTAGGATTTTACGTTCAATCGTAATGAACGCATTGAAAATAGGGTTTTCAGAAAACAAATCGGTTTATAATTTTGATCAAAATATTTTCTCGTTCAAGCTCGAGTTTAGATATCATCGAATTCCATGAGTTTGAATTCTCAATCTTTAAGGTCAATCTCTAGGATTGAGTATTATCAGTCTTAAAAGCTGATTTTTAATCTTTAAGGAGATTATCCTTTTCTGGGGATCTGATTCATTAGTCTTATCAAGCTAATTTGCACGGTGCCTCCCCATTGTACGAGATAAATCCTTCTCATGGTTAGGATAAATCTGACCACTTGGCGACCCTGTTTAATGCTGAGGTCCGTGGATTTCCTGCTGATTTTAGTGATGACTTTTCTAGATTTTTCGTCAACCTACAGCTGGTCTGAACGACAACTTCATGACCTAAATCAAGAAGCGCGTTTCTTTTTCGGAAGACTTTACTTCCTTTTAGTGATGGAATTGATTCATCGTATAGATCCATCTCTTCTTTTCTTTCATCGGGTAAAACAGTTTAGTTTAGTCCAAAGCAAAAGTATTTTCAGTTATTTGTTACAAATATATGTGGCATATGTTTAAAATAACTTGGTAAATTTTCCCACACTTGGCTTTTTATTTTTCTTTTTATCGTCCTCTATTCCATTTTAAATGAATTTTGACATTTTAGTTTGTTTCTCAATTTATGTCCTTTCCGAGGTAACAATAATTTCGGTGTTTAAAACCTAGTTTTATCGTTCATAAATATGTATAAACATGATTTGAATTCATTTAATTGAAAATTTTGAAAAATTTTACTAGAATTGGGTAGTCAGTATATAAGACTAGGGCTGTTCTTTTTTATCAGAGAGCACTAGATTCTAATACAACTACTGCTTTACTAGTATTTTTAATGGTAACCAAGTGTTTAATATAAAAAATTTTAAAATCCGAAAGAATTTAACCCCTTCCCACACTTAAGATCTTGCAATGCCCTCATTTGCAAGAAATCAGTAACAATTTAAATTATTGAGGGTGATTTGTGTGAAAATGATTAAATTTTTACCAAAGTTTCCAAATATATTGGCGTTTGTTTGCTGAATGATAAATGGTGCACGTCATTTGTTCATTCCGTCTTGTTGTTATTTCACATACATTTTGCATCATTGTCGTCAAAATTACTTGCTTTTGCTGAACTTAATGCCAGTCTTTGAAAATGCGTTGTTTTACCCTGTTGTGTACATAAGATAAACTGCAAACATATATACATATTTTTGAAGTTTGGTATATTACCCCACATTCAAAAATTATTAAAATCTAAGAATAAAAGTTAGATAAATATAAAAATGATTACAATATTAACAAAAAATATTAAACATATCAATAATTACAAATTACAAAATAAAAATAAAAATAAGTAAACTAAGGATGATATTGGTACCAATAGGGGTTCCACGCATAACCATAAGTGCTATAGAATGCCTCGGCAGGGTCATACGTAGGATATGGTGGCTGCATCTCTATCGACCAAGGAGGGAAGACGGGTTTCGGTGTAGGAATATAGTTTCTACCTATGTGTTGGCAATGCGCTATGATCTGGTTCTGATGAACTTGCCAATCTTCAAATGCTCTCTGTCTAGCATTTTCGTATTCCTGAGAAGCTATAAACCTTTGCATTTCTTGCCCCCCTCCTACATTACCTTGTTCCTGGTTTCTCTCTACCTGTGGATGTCTACCATTGTATCGTACTGCGGCGTTATTTCGCCGCTTCAACACTTTCGCACCATGGTATACATTTAAACCTATAGTGTCGCGGGGTTCCGGCTCTTCTACTAATAATCCCCCCCGACTTATATCCACACCGAGATATTCACCAATCAAAGTAATAAAAATACCACCCCCTATTATGCTATGTGGACGCATCCCTCGAACCATAGCTGATAAATAATAACCCACACAATATGGTATACTTACAGCGCTGTGTGGGTCTCGAATACACATATGGTAAAACAAATCTTGTTCATTTACCTTTTCTTTGTTTTTACCCCTTTGTGTAATCGAGTTAGCTAAAAATCTATGTATTACTCTTAATTCGGCTCTATCTATATCCAAATAAGAGTAGTTTCCCCCTTTGAAACGGTGGTGGCTTGTCATTTGACTCCACACACCGTGTGTATCAAAATTCTCATCTATTTTCCTACCGTTTAGTATCAATCCTCTACAATCGGCAGACGCTAATTCCTCAGGCGTATATATACGTAAAGCCTGAGCCATGTCCAGTAAAGACATGTGTCGCATCGAACCGCCTAACAAAAATCTAATAAAAGAACGATCGGTTAAACTAGCTACCCGATCATTTAACTCTATACTACATAACAACTCTTCACACCATACTTTATATACAGGTCTGCGTATGGTGAATAAACATATCCAGTCATTAAAATAAGAATTACCATACCTCTGTACCAGTAATTCCCTAATTGGCCCGGCCAATTCTACAGCTTCCAAGGGTCCCCATTCTATGACCCTCGGTACCTCAACAACCTTTGAGTGAAGAGTATGCAAACCCCGTTGATATTTTGGATAATCTATCCAAAGTCTGTCAAATCGTAGGTTCGGGTGTAACTGTTCCAAATGCATATCTGAAAAGGTCATGACTGGATGAGGTACATCCTGCCTGTAGTAGTTATCTACCTCCTGTTGTTCCAAGTTCTCAGCAGGAGCATGGCGGGTTTGGGATGAAGATTCACCCCTTTCATTCTGCAAAACACATCAAACACAAATTTTGTGCATCCAAATATGCATTAGTGTCAGCAAAATCATCAATCAAAATAATTACAATGACATTATCAATTTATATCAAACTTAAGCTTATTTTCACATTTTTATCAAATCTACACTTTTTCAAATAAGCATATACGAAAATTTTTGCCAAGTTCATAAGCATTCAACTCAAATAACATGTCAAAATAATCATTACTAGCAAATAAACAAGTCTCAAATGGCATTATCTTTCAAAAATCAAGTTCATGAATTTTGGACTTGAAAAAGTCCACTTTAATTCTCAAAATCATGTTTAGGCTCAAAGTTTGGATCATTTAACTACCTAGACATGTTACACTACTCAATTTAGCAACAATTCATGACAAAAATCGGCCATAACCTGTTTATATCAAAAAGCCCCAAATTTGCTCAAGAACACAAACCCTAGATTCTAAAGATTTTGAAGTTTTTGGCTTCAAATCATGTTAACAAGCATCAATCTAGGTTATACATGCATAATATACTAACAATTTAACACTAATTACACTAAAAATTAACAAAATTCAAATTATGAAAATATGCTCAAGAACACACTAAAATTCGGATTTAAAGGTGATTTGGGGTGTAATTGTACCTGTTTTCTTGAGTAGTTCCTAGATATCATCCTTCTCAACATGATTGTAGTGAAAAATTTGAAGATTAACGGTGAAAAATCGAGTTTTTGGGATGATTTTCGTGGGTTTTCTCGAGCTCTTTTTCGCAGTTTTTTTTCTGTGTTTTTGTGTTTTGTGTGTACAGATCGTGCAGCTGGTTATATTTTTTTTCTGTAATTTTGTCCCTCCGCGAGTCGCGGAGGTTTGTACTGCAAACTCCGCGAGTCGCGGAGTTTTCTTTTTTTTTTTTTTTTTTTTTTTTTTTTTTTTTATAAATAATCTTTAACTTGTAAAATAATTAAGAAATTAATTTTAAAATTTTGTTTCCCTTGTTATTTAGGACGAGGTCGTTTCGGATCGATGTCCTAGTCCGTCCCTCGACAAAATTTTAAAATTTGTCTTTTTGTAGCGATTGTTTTAAAAGCTAAGATTTTTGGGTTTTTTCAATGTTTTTGGCATACTTTAAATCAATAAGATTAAAAATAATGATAATAAAAGTTCTCGTCCCTCCCTCGGGTAAAGCAATTTCGGTTCAAAGACCTAGTCTTCAACTTACGACGAATTTTAAAAATCATATTCTTAACTTAATGAGATAAAGTAAATTTTTGTTTTTAAATTCACACAACATAAATATAAAATTCAAAATTAAAATTAAAAATTCACACCAAACTCAAAATTTAAAATGCATAAAATTAAAATTCATATTTTAAAAATTAAAAATTCATACCAAACTTAATTTAAAAATTCATAAATTCATACCAAACTTATATTAATTTTTCAAATATTTACAATTTTAAAAATATTGTTTTTACAAAGTTTACAATATTAATTTAAGATTTAAATATTAATTTTAAAAACATAATAAAATTAAAAATCTTTTTGTCTTTTTATCCCACTTTAATTAATCAAATATTATCAAAAATATGCGCCCCTCTTTTCGGTAAAGTAATTTCGGTTCCAAGACCTAATTTAACTCATGACGAATTTTTGAAATATTTTGGTTTGATTGTTTAAAGATATTTATACCTTAAGAATAAACGTTAAATTTCGCAGTGATGTAATAAATTTTTGAATGATATCAATAATTTCGGTCGCCAAACCTAATTTTATTTAATACCAATTTAATACTTTTTAGCGAACAAATTAGCGTTTATTATCAAAAGGTTAAAAATAAAAAATAAAAATAAAAACTGTACAGACATACCTGTGAAATAGATTTCTTAGTTATATGATCTATTATATTCATAAGATAGTCGGTTTAATTGGTCTTCCATGGCTGCATAGGCGTAACCTCGAGCATTCATTGTCTTTTCTTCTAAACATATGAACGGTCCGTCTCTGCATAAAGTAACAAATTCGGTATTTGAATAGGTTTGATTATTTGAACATTTACCTCCATGTGACCATTTTCCGCATTTGTGACATTTTTCTAGGTGTCGTGCTCTTCTTTTCGCTGCGGATTTTGATTTTCCTTTACCAAATTGTAACTTATTATCTTCGCATCTGGATCCTTTTCTAACTCCGTCCATTCTTTCTCTGATTACTGATACTATTTCACTCGGTAGTATATCATTATTACGTTTAGTGATCAAAGCGTGTAGCATTAGACCATGGTTTAATTCACAGGCAGTCTTCATTTCGTAAAAACCTAAAAAAAAATAAAAATTCAGAATGGGGGGAGAAGACTAGTTCTTTAGGGTCTGCTAGGGAAAGACCATACGTGTTCCATTTTCGAGAACTACACGAAAACAGACAATCTAACTCTAACAGAAATACATATTATCCTTTAAAGATTTGATTCTCCCTACACTTAGTTAGCTGTGGTATCGAAATTGTGAGTAACTTCGTTGTCGACTTCCATCGGACCTTGTATGTAATGTTTAACTCTGTGACCATTAACTTTAAATTCAATCCCATTTGAATTTATTAATTCTATCGTTCCGTATGGGAAAACTCTTTTGACTATGAATGGTCCAGACCATCTTGATTTTAATTTTCCAGGAAATAGCTTGAATCGTGAATTGAAAAGAAGAACTCTGTCTCCTTCTTTAAATTCTTTTGAACTTCTGATTCTTTTATCATGCCATTTCTTCGTTCTTTCTTTATAGATTAACGAATTTTCGTATGCTTCATGTCTTAATTCTTCTAATTCGTTTAGTTGACTTAATCGTAGACGTCCGGCTTCATGTAAATCAAGATTACATGTCTTCAAAGCCCAAAATGCTTTGTGTTCAATTTCTACTGGAAGATGACATGCTTTTCCATACACAAGTCTAAAAGGTGTGGTTCCAATTGGAGTTTTGTAGGCTGTTCTAAAAGCCCAGAGTGCATCCTCCAATTTAATGGACCATTCCTTCGGATTTGATCCTACGGTTTTCTCTAGAATACGTTTTAAAGCTCGGTTTGTATTTTCAACTTGTCCACTTGTTTGTGGATGATATGCGGTGGAGATTTTATGAGTTACTCCATATCTTTTAAGAACTTTCTCAAGTTGATTATTACAGAAATGAGTACCCCGATCACTTATTAAAGCTTTCGGTGTTCCAAACCTTGCAAAAAGACGTTTTAAAAAGTTGACTACAACTCGTGCATCGTTAGTTGGGAGAGCTTGTGCTTCCGCCCATTTAGATACATAGTCAATGGCTACGAGTATATATAGATTATTATGAGATTTTGGAAATGGACCCATAAAGTCAATACCCCAAATGTCAAATACTTCACATACTTGGATGACATTTTGTGGCATTTCATCACGTTGACTTATTCTTCCGGCCCTTTGACATGCATCACAGGATTTGCAAAGAAGGTGTGCGTCTTTGTAAATTGTAGGCCAATAGAATCCAGCTTCATAAACTTTTCTTGCTGTTAGTTGAGGCCCATAATGCCCTCCTGTTGGTCCTGTGTGACAATGGTTTAAAATTTTACTAGCTTCATCTCCAAATACACATCGGCGTATTATTCCATCGGGACAACTTTTGAACAGATGTGGATCTTCCCAGAAATAGTGTTTTATATCACTGAAGAATTTCTTTCGTCTTTGGTACGATAATCCTTTTTCAAGGAATCCACAAACTAAGTAGTTTGCATAGTCTGCAAACCATGGGATTTCTTTATAATCTATCTTCAATAGATATTCATCAGGAAAGTTGTCTTGTATGGCTGATTCATTCAAAACTTCTAATTCGGGATTTTCAAGACGAGAAAGATGATCAGCGGCGAGATTTTCTGCTCCTCTTTTATCTCGGATTTCAATATCAAACTCTTGTAAGAGTAAAATCCAACGGATTAATCTTGGTTTAGCATCTTGTTTTGAAAATAGGTATCTAAGAGCAGAATGGTCGGTATAGACCACCGTTTTTGCTAGAACGAGATATGATCGAAATTTGTCAAAAGCAAAGACAATAGCAAGGAGTTCTTTTTCAGTAGTTGTATAGTTCGTTTGTGCTCCTTGTAATGTCTTACTAGCATAATATATAGGTTGAAATCGTTTTTCAATCCTTTGTCCTAAAACGGCTCCCATTGCAAAATCACTTGCATCGCACATTAGTTCAAATGGTAGATTCCAATTTGGTGTTATCATGATCGGTGCATTAGTGAGTTTTTCTTTAAGAATATTAAAAGATTTGATACATTCATCTGAAAAGATGAATGGCGCATCCTTTTCTAGGAGTTTATTCATAGGAGTGGCAATTTTAGAAAAATCTTTTATGAAACGTCGGTAAAAACCGGCATGCCCTAGAAAACTCCTAACTCCTCTAACATTGGTGGGATGTGGAAGTTTAGCAATTACATCTACTTTAGCTCTATCCACTTCAATTCCTTCTTTTGAAATTTTATGTCCAAGAACGATGCCTTCTTTAACCATGAAATGGCATTTCTCCCAATTAAGTACTAGATTTGATTTTTCGCATCTAATTAGCATTCGTTCCAGATTAACTAGACATGATTTAAATGTATCACCGAAGACTGAAAAGTCATCCATGAATACTTCCATGCATTCTTCTATCATGTCGTGAAAAATCGCCATCATACACCTTTGAAAGGTTGCAGGGGCGTTACAAAGTCCAAATGGCATTCTTTTGTAAGCAAAAGTACCATAAGGGCACGTGAATGTGGTTTTCTCTTGATCTTCGGGTGCTATTGGAATTTGAAAATATCCGGAAAATCCATCTAGAAAACAATAGTAACTATTTCCGGCTAATCTTTCCAACATTTGATCTATGAAAGGTAAGGGAAAGTGATCTTTTCTGGTGGCGTCATTTAATTTTCTATAATCAATACATACACGCCATCCTGTTACAGTCCTAGTAGGAATAAGCTCATTTTTCTCATTTGTAATGACAGTCATGCCACCCTTCTTAGGCACGCATTGAACTGGGCTTACCCATGGACTATCAGAAATTGGATATATCAAACCTGCATCTAGCAGTTTAATAATCTCTTTCTTAACTACATCTTGCATATTAGGATTTAGTCTTCGTTGACGTTGCACATACGTTTTATGACCTTCTTCCATAAGAATTTTATGTGTGCAATACGAAGGACTTATTCCTTTAATATCATGAATCTTCCATGCAATGGCTGGTTTATGAGCTTTCAACACAGAAATGAGTTGTGATTTCTCATTTTCAGTAAGAGAAGACGATATTATTACAGGTAATTCAGATTCACCATGTAAATAAGCGTATTCCAAATGGTTTGGAAGTGGCTTTAACTCTAATTTCGGAGGTTCTTCTATCGATGATTTATATCGATATCTGTCTTCTTCTTTTAGCATTTGAATTTCTTCTGTTGTTGGTTCATATCCATTAGCTATAAGTGTAGCTAACATTTCAGCTTCATCAATTGGTTCATTACCTTCTCCTAAAGAACATTCTCCTGTTCCTTGTAGTTCTGGAAATTCTTTTAATAATTCTGCATGTGCATCTATAGTTTGAATATAATAACATGTATCATCTGCAGATTGTGGTTGTTGCATTGCTCTATCAACTGAAAAGGTAACACTCTCATCCTCTATACTTAGGGTCAGTTTCTTACCGAACACGTCTATCATTGCTTTAGCCGTGTTTAAGAATGGTCTTCCTAATATGAGAGGAACTTGAGAATCTTCTTCCATGTCTAAAACAACAAAATCTACTGGAAATACTAAAGTACCAACTTTAACTAGCATGTTCTCCATTATCCCTCTAGGATATTTTATTGATCTATCGGCTAGTTGTATGCTTATTCTTGTTGGTTTTAATTCTCCAAGGTCTAGTTTAGCGTATAGTGAATACGGCATTAGATTTATACTAGCACCTAAATCTGCTAATGCTTCTATTGAACTAAGACTACCCAGAAAACATGGAATTGTGAAACTTCCTGGATCAGATAGTTTTTCTGGTATCTTATTCAACAGCACTGCTGAACAATTAGCATTCATAGTAACAGCCGAGAGTTCTTCCATTTTCTTTCTATTTGAGATTAGATCTTTCAAGAATTTAGCATACCTTGGCATTCCTGAAATCACATCAATGAAAGGAAGATTTACATTTATCTGTTTAAACATATCCAAGAATTTGGATTGCTCGGCTTCAAGTTTTTCTTTCTTCATTTTACTCGGATAAGGAAGAGGTGGTTGGTATGGTTTAACATAAGGTTTATCCTTAACTGTGTTATCTTCATTAACCTTCTCAACTACCGGTTCTTTTTCCTTATCTTGATCAGGTTGTGGTTCTTGTGGAGTAGGAATAGTTTCATCAGAAGTTACAGGTATTTCAGGTGGTTTAAGTGTTGTACCACTTCTTGTGGTAATAGCTTTAGCTGTTTCATTCCGGGGGTTAGCATTTGTATCGCTAGGTAGACTTCCCGGTTTTCTTTCACCTATTAACCTTGCTAGGTTACTTACTTCTTGTTCCAGATTTTGAATAGAAGCTTGTTGATTTCTAAATGCTTGAGCATTTTGTTCATTGGTTTGTTTTTGAGATGTGAAAAACTGCGTTTGAGTTTCAACTAGCTTCGTCATCATATCTTCTAAATTCGGCTTTTTATCATCGGTTTGTTGTGGTGGTTTGTTTTGAAAATTAGGTCTTTGCTGATTATAAGTATTATTGGATACTTGTTGATTGCTAGGACCTTGTTGGTTGTTGTATGGAATATTTCGGTTATAATTCTGGTTTTGATTGTAAATCGGTCTTGGCGGTTGATAATTATTCTGATAATTATTTCCAGGCCTTTGGTTTATGTATGAAATATTCTCTCTTTGTTCCATTGTTAATTCAATACTGAGACAATCTTTTGTCAAATGTGGTCCTCCACACTGCTCACAACTAATTCGTATAGCATGAATATCCTTAGTCATCTTTTCCATTCGTCTCTCCACAGCATCTATCTTTGCCGAAATGGAATCTAAGTCATGGCTAGAATCGGCTCTAGCTGCTTTAGATGATCTAATGATATCTTTTTCTTGGTGCCACTCATGTGAGTGGGAAGCAGTATTATCAATAATTTTGTAAGCATCAGTTTCGGTTTTCTTCATAATAGAACCACCAGCTGCTATATCTATGTCTTTTCTTGTAGTGATGTCGCATCCTTGGTAAAATATTTGTACTATTTGACAGGTGTCTAAACCATGTTGCGGACATCCTCTTAGTAACTTTCCATATCTTGTCCACGCCTCATATAGAGTTTCATTTGGCTTTTGTGTGAACGTAACAATTTCTGCTTGAAGTCTTACGGCTTTAGATGCAGGAAAAAATTGTTTAAGAAATTTATCAATTAAAACATCCCATGTATCAATCGCCCCTTCAGGTAACGATTCCAACCAATCTTTGGCTTCTCCCTTTAAAGTCCAGGGAAATAACATGAGATATATCTGTTCATCCTCCACTTCTCGTATTTTAAATAGTGTGCAGATCCTATTAAAGGTACGTAGATGTTCATTTGGATCTTCCTTCGGCGCACCACTAAATTGGCATTGATTAGTCACCATGTGTAGAATTTGTCCTTTGATTTCATAATCTGGCGCATTAATGTCTGGATGAGTAATTGCGTGACCTTGGCCAGTGCGTTTAGCTCTCATTCGGTCTTCCATACTTAAAGGTTCCAGATTCTCCATAATTGAATTTGTTGACTCGGTATCACTAGATGGTTCTGATTTAATAGTTCGTTCCTCAACAATCTCTGTTTGAATGATTGGTGGTTCCGGAGGAAAGTTTAATGGTTCAGGATCTATGAACCGTTCCTGAATATTTTCTGGATTCTCAATTGTGAGGTCGGGTTCAAAAAATGGATTATCGGATATTTGAACTGAAGTACTTGGTCGACTGGATGACGATTCTAAAGAAAAATCAACGGCGGTTATATTTGTTAAACGATGTCTTGATCGAGTTACAGGTGGTGAACGTACAAAAGGTGATGAACGTCTTGCTCAGTGCATTCACAGAATATCCTATTAGTTTTTAAAAGGAAAGAAAAATTATAATAAGTTATCCAATCAATAGACTTTTCTGATTTTGCTCACGTTTCGAATAGCCAAAAGATGCAGCAGAGGGGCAGGATTCGTTTGGTCTCAATATAATTGAGGACTGTTTGGCTCCAATAACCCGGTCCACGTACAAATCCAACTATTACTACGAACCAGAAAATTTTGATGTCTATCAATTTAACCACTTAAAATAAATTTTCGTAATTTTAAGAAATTTAGATAAGAAGTAGAATAAAATTCTAAGTCCTAAAACTAGAATGGCGAGAAATAAGAGAGAAAAAGATTGCGCGTTGAAAAATGTCGAAAAAGAAAAATGGTTGAAAAATAAAAGGTGACGGAAATAAAAGAAACTTATCAAAACTTAAAAATACTTAACTAATTTAACCTTATTACTACAACTAACTTAAAATTATAATCGCAAATTGAAATTACTAATTGGAATGATAATTGGTACATAGTAAAAGGTCTAAAAATATTAAAGCTTACAAGCAAAAACTAAATCCCAAATGGAAATAACTTAAAAAGAAGCTAAAACTTAAAAAGGCGTCGCAAAATTCTAAAGCACCTAAATCTTAGTCTAAAGAAAAAGCACTTAAGGAATTCTACGGCAAAGCTTAAAAATCTAGGAGTAAAAATAACTATAGCTAAAACTAAGTTTAAAATTAATTATGAGCTAAAAAAATACAAATATTACGCTACAATGATTAAAAAGGTACAAAATATAAAAATATACAAAAAGTTGTAAAAAGTACAATTTTTATAAAAATATTATTTTTATATTATTTATTTAATAAAAACTACTAATTTTACAATTTTAATAAAACTAATTAAACAAAATACATAAATATAATAAAAATAAAACTTAAAACTAATAATAATAATAATAATAATAATAATAAGGTTAAATAATAATAATAATAAATTAAATCCCGTAATTAATGCAACTTTAGGGTTTTGTCCGTGTGTCAGAAGACCTCCGCGAGTCGCGGCAAAAAGAGAAGAAATCCCCGCGAGTCGCGGGGTTCAGAAAAACAGTTGACAGGTTTCACTTTTTACGCGTTTTTCATTATTTTTTTTTTTTTTGTTTTCTGTTTTTAATTTAAATAAACGATTTTTAATAAAATTTATATTTTTATAAATTAAAATAAAGATAAAGAAACTTATAAAACTTAAATATTTAACAAAATCCTAAAAATACTTATATTTTTGTTTTTCTTTTTATATTTTTTCGAATTTTTAAAACGTAATTTTACAAAAATGACTTTTAATAAAAGTAAATAAAAATCTTTTTTTTTTTTTTTTTTTATATTAGCGTTGCGCTTCCGGCTTTTAAGATGATTCCCCGGCAGCGGCGCCAAAAATACTTGATGTCAAAGCAGAGGGGTATAAAATACTATTAAATTTTAGCAGAAAATACTATTAAATACGATACAATTTTACACAAGATATTTATTTATTTATAGAATGGATATACTTAAACCTTGCTACAACACTTATAGGCAGTGTACCTAATCGTACAGTAGTGTAGTTTTTAGTAAGTCCGGTTCGTTCCACAGGGAGATCTTTAAGCAAAGCTCAACGCTATATTAGTTTACTTTTATAAAAATACAAATATATATATAAGTAATATTATTATTATAAAGGGGGGTTTTTACCGTTTAATGACCGGTTTGTCGATTTTTAAACTTTAGTCGCAGTTAAAACCTAATGTAAAATATAAAATAAATACAAGACTTTAAATTAAAGCGTAAAGTAAATAACGATAATGAAATGGCGAATAAAAATGCGATAAAAATTAAATTGCGATAATTAAAAAGTACGATAATTAAAAGTGCGATAAAATAAAATAACAATAAATAAAAGTGCGATAATTAGAAGTGCAATTAAATATAAAATAAAGGAAATAAAATATGAAATAAAAGAATTATGCTTATTTAAACTTCCGTAATCATGATGTTTGACGTGTTGATTTTAGTTTTATGCCCATGGGTTAATTGTCCTTTGTCCTGGATTATTCAATATGTCCGTCTGGTTTTTGTCCATAACAGTCCATCAGTCATAAATATAAATTGCAAGTGTCCTTGTCAAATTATTATTATATCCGAAGATAAATATTCCAACTAATTGGGGATTCGAATTGTAACAAGGTTTTAATACTTTGTTTAATGAATACACCAGGTTATCGACTGCGTGTAAACCAAGGTTTTACTACTTTGTTAACAATTACACCAATTACCCTTGAATGTAATTTCACCCCTGTTTTGATTATTCTAGTGGCTATTAATCCATTCCCGTGTCCGGTTAAATGAACGATTATTCGTACATATAAATACTCTGCCCATCGTGTCCGATCGAGTGTATATGGTAATTTATAGGGACGCCTAATTGTAAATCTTTATATTAACATTAACAAACTTTCATTTAGTTAAACAAATATAAAGCCCATTAATAGCCCATAGCCTAGTTTCCACAAGTGTCGTTCTTTTGTCCAAACCCCAATTATGGTACAAAGCCCAATTACCCAATTTTAGTAATTAGCCCAACATCATGATTACTTCGTTTTAAACAAGCATAATAATAACTTAGCTACGAGACATTAATATAAAAAGGTTGAACATAACTTACAATGATTAAAAATAGCGTAGCGTTACACGGACAGAATTTCGACTTACACCCTTACAACATTCGCTAACATACCCTTATTATTAGAATTATAATTAAAATTAAAATATAAATTATAAATATAAATATATATTACTCGTATATATTGAGAGAGAGATGAAAATATGATATATTTTTGATCAGAATTCGGGTTGATTTATAGCCAGGAATGATTTTTGGGGCTCCGCGACTCGCGGCAAAAACCCCTTTAAACTCCGCGAGTCGCGGAGAGGTATTTTCATTTCACACCCTTGGAGTTTCTGGCTGCCGACGGTTTTTATTATATATATATAATATATATATAATTAATATAATTAATTATATATTATATTATATTTATATATATAGTTAACTTGTAATTTTTAGTCCGTTGCGTCGAGCGTTAAGAATTGACTCTGGTCCCGGTTCCGGATTTTCGAACGTCCTCGCGTACAATTTAATATCTTGTACTTTGCGTTTTGAATCTTGTACTCTTGTGATTTTGAGACGTTTCTTATCAATAATTGGAACCTTTTTGATTGTCTTTTGTTCTTTTGAGCTTTCTGGTCGTTTGCGTCTTCAAATCGTCGAATCTGTCTTTTGTCTTCACCTTTTATTATTTAAACGAATATCACTTGTAAATAGAACAATTGCAACTAAAAGCTTGTCTTTCTTGAGGAATAATGCTATGAAATATATGTTCGTTTTTAGCATTATCACCTATCCTCCTAATTGCTTAATATCGTGATGTTCAAACTGGAAGAAGCATAATAGATGCAACAGAAAAGAGTAGCTGGGCCTCGACCCAACATCATAACCAAAGACACGGCCCAACAAACCAATTAGCAGTCTAACCACCAACCCGTTAACAAGTCCAATACAAATAATACGTCCCAAAAATGATACGAACTGTTTTTGTAATACGGTTGCAGCACTATCACCTTGTGATATTTTTAATTGAAGTTTGAAACGAAATTGTGTGTTGTACTGTAGTAACCCGAACTAATCCATCCGGACAACGTCCATATTGATTATAAACGAATTATAATAGTTAATAACATAGCGAGGTACTTGACCTCTATATGATACATTTTACAAACGTTGCATTTATTCTTAAAAGGCAATCTATCTTTACATCAAAAAATGATATGATCGTCTATCATTTCACAATATCCAAATGACCTAATCTGTCTTTTACTTAATGATAGTCTTTAATAATCTTCAATGACTCGAATGCAACGTTCATGTATCATAGCTTAATTTGGTCCCATCTAGTATCCTTAATACGAGCTAAAGCACAGCGGAAGTCTTAATTCGTACCTGAGAATAACATGCTTTAAAACGTCAACATAAAGTTGGTGAGATATATAGGTTTGATGCTAGCAGCGTTATAACAATGGACCACAACATTTCGTATATAATCATTTAATAAAAATATTCTAAGTGGTTGAGCACTTGGTAACCATACTTAACAATTAATCACGTCGCATATTCCCTTTAATATGAAATCTTACTACACTGTACCAAGTGTAGTCACAAAACGAAGTACTGTGCAACCGTTGAATACTGGTCGTCCAGTCCGGTTGGGGTTGTCAGGCCCGATAGATCTATCAACAGGATTCGCGTTTACAATACCGCTGTAAATATTAGTTACCAAGCTACAGGGAAGTATGCCAGTGGTACAACTCAACGTAGAATATATTTTCAGTTACTTGTGTCCATAACGTAAAACATAAAATACATGTATTCTCATCCCGAAATATTTAGAGTTTAAAAGTGGGACTATATACTCACCTAATGTATTTTGTAGTAAAAATACATATAACACCATTGATAACTTATAAGGTTGGCCTCGGATTTACGAACCTATATCATTTGTATATTTATTAATATACATAATGGAAATTGAACAAATATATATACATATAAATTTCTTAATTATATCCCTATTTATATTAATAGTATATATATATTTCATATATTTATTTTGTATATAAAAATATTAATATTTATTATGTTATATATATTAGATATATATTTTTATTTAAGTATATATCGTTTGTTTAATAAAACAGGATAACTAATATCATATTAATAATGGTAACAACGATAATAATGATAATTCTTAATGTTACTAATAATAATATTATAACTTTAAAAAAAAAAAATACAAGTATTGGTTTTTAATGAACAAATAATAAATTTTACGATTTTTATTATAATAATATTCATAATCATAATAATAACAATGATAATGGTAAATAAAAAAAATAATATTAATAATAATGTTAAAAATGATAATCATAATAATGATAATGATATCATAATAATGATAATACTTAATTTAATAATTTTAATGATAATAATAATAATAATAATAATAATAATAACAATAATTATAAAAATAAAATAACATATTATACCCTTTAAAATCTTTGAGTAAAAAGATTTGCTGCAGACAGGACTCGAACCCAAGACCTCTCGCTCACCCTGTAACCTCCTAACCATTTGTCTAATTTCTGTTTTCCTGAATATATTTCCACGAATTTCTCTTTTATCCTATTCCTTCTGTTTCCCCTCTATCTTTTGTTTCTAAAAAAAATCCCATGGCCAAGGATTGAACCTGCAACCTCTTGATCACACCCAACACCCCTAACCGTCCCACTGTCCCTGCTTTTCAGTTTTATACTCCTAACTAAACTAGTTAACCCGTTTATTAACAGTCCGGCCCAGACAAAAGATGATACACGGCCCATCAACTAATTCGGCCCAACAGAGGTGCATGGCCCAACTGATACAACTAGTTTTGGAAGAAAAGGAAAAAAAAAAAAAAAAAAAGGTGGCTGGAAAATAGGTACAAGTGGGGTTGGAAGGTGATTGTCAAAACAAGAAGTAAAAAAAATAAAAACGTGTATTCTTCTCCTTTCCAGCGTGCCAACATAATCATACCATTCTTTTTTATTTTTTTTTATTTGAATCTTTTGGGCCCGCTGCAAAAACACTTTTTTTTTGTCGTGGTTATTGATGGTTTAAAAACAGAAACAAAGGGATGGCGATGGTGGCTTGAATTAGAGACAAAAAAAAAAAAAAAAACTTGGCGATGGTCTAGGGTGTTCGGGTTGGGTTGATGATCCTTGGACAACGAAACAGCAACTATGATCGTTTTGGGTTGCATCTGAACACGAGTAGGAACAGAAAAAAAAAAACGTAGCAAACGATGATTAGGATGTAGTGGTTTGGTGGGTTACATGGTGATCGTCGACATAGTAGTGAAAGGTGGTGGTGTTCTAGTGGTGGAAGCTCACGATGGAAAACAAACCAGAGAGATGGTTGTGGGTTTGTTCACGAACGAGAGGGTGGTTCACAATTGCTAACGGTGACGAGTTTAGTTTGGTGACCGGAGGTAGTGTGATGTGGTGAATCACGATGGACCTTGTGGGTGCAGAGTGTTCTCGGTGGTGGTCTAAAGGTGAGTTTCGAATGTTAACTAGGACCGAATAGAAGTATTAGTATATCGAGCATATGAAGTTTTTGTTGGGTTGTTGATCATGGTAATTAGGAAAACAGAAAGAGGAGATGTAAGTGGTGATGATGGTCTCTACCTCTTATCTATATATAGATGGAAAGAATAAGAAACAGTTAAATTAAATAATATAATAATAATAATAATTATTGATATGGATATCCTCAATCAATTGAACGTACCAACAGTTAAGCAGCCTAAATTTTTGGATCCATATTACCGACGCTTAGATATTTTAACTTCACGGAGTGAAATATCGTGTCCATTGCTAAACAGTTAACGGATAAAAGTGTTCCTAAAAATCCCAAATTTTTAGATTAAATATATGTAAGTATTTCACTCATTAAATGTTTGAAACCTGATCAAAAAGGTTCAACAATTATTTATTTTCTGTTCCAATCTATATGTACGGAGTACTAATATTTAATCTTAAAAATGTAAAAAAAAAATACTTATAACAAATCTAAAATCCTCGTAATCAATTCTCCACTAACTTTTGTCTATTCCTCAATAATAGACACATTTGTTTTCACTCACCAATCATGTTATCATTTTCCGAATACCGTTAAAAGAAAAGGGTTCCTAGTTCAAAGTAGACCTCTTAAAAGAGACCTTTAAGTCATATATTATAATCTCGCTGATAACTATAATAAATTTATATCGAAACAAAATACGTTCATATAAAGTATTATATATCTAATGCACATAATTATTCGGGAATCACTAGACATGGTAAAAGGGTAATGGATTTCATGAATATAGATTTCAAGCTTTCTAGACTCAACATTACAGATTTTGCTTATCGTGTCGGAAACATATAAAGATTGAGGTTTAAATTTGGTCGGAAATTTCCGGGTCATTACAGTACCTACCTGTTAAAGAAATTTCGTCCCCGAAATTTGGTAGAGGTTGTCATAGATAACTATAGGAATGTTTTCATGACGAATATGAGGTGATAATGGAGTTTTATCATATTTAGATAATATAGATAAAACAATTCGATTATGCGAATAGTATAAGTGAAGCTATCGCGAGAGAGTGAAATGAATAAATATGGAATCGTTTTACCCGTTGACGTGGTTAGAATTGATTTCTGAAATTTTAGAGATTTTAAAGAAAATCTTACGTGATAAGATTTGATTTTTCGACGATCGGAATCCTCTTTGATTTAATGCGGCAATCTGTTCGGATTTCTTTGTCGGATACTTACTATAAATCCACCTCCTTCCCTTCCTTACTTCCATACCTCACATCTTCTATCCTTTCTCCTTAATTCCTACTTTAAAACATTCGTCAATATGCTCCACCCCATTCTGATCCTTGATATACTCTTACTTTTCACATCTGTCATTCTTCTTTTTCATCTACCACCAGAATAATCTATTTACTTCTACTACACTCTTGTGTTTATAGTGTTTCTAGTTCTCCCGTGTCTCTATATTGATATCTGCATCGATATACACAGTTTGTAAACTCTGGGTGGTTGTTGGGTTTTATATCCTTCATTATTTTTCGGAACTTCATGCTTTCTTTTTCTCTTCCCGACTTTGAGTCAAGCGAGTAATGGTCCGAAATTCGTAGGTATGAAATTCGAAATGAATATAGTTATTGTTCTTAAAAAGAAATGGTAATGGCACGATTTTGATTGGTCAAATTACCAGAATATTTCGAAAAATTAGAACTATCAGGGTGATACGTTCTAATATGTTTGGAGATTGGATAGAATGTAAAAGCAATGTAGCATGGCATATGATGATGGTATTGTGAATCATCACCTTCCATTAGAAACTTAACATGACTTACTGTAATATAATGAAGTTGATCAAGTTTCATTATATTATACTAATTCATGCATCAGTTCCCAACACTACTTCAAACATTCATATTTTAATTTCAAAGGTTTCAGAATTTAGATACTAATGCAGTTTCTTTTATATTGTAACGCAGATGTTACGAAGGGTTGAATGATCGCAGATAGGAATAGTTGTGAGAATATCTCCAGAAATATGGAGAATATGTATAACGAAGGATATGAAAATATCTCATAATATCTAAGATAAGATGATGATGAAGAATATCATCTTGAAAAGTTTAGAATAAGGAGTAGAGTTCTTACTAACGGTTTCAGCAGGCACTGGATCATTTGGATCCTTTGAAGACAGGTTCTGTTTTCACGATTTGTTCTCGGTCTCCTTCATACTTTGCTCAATCCGTTTTCCAGTTCCAACCCTTCTCTTTTTCTGAGCTTTACCAACCTACTGTTCTTTATCGTCAACCTTTAACTTGTTAAAGTCGTTTACAGTTTTTGCTGCTTCATCAGCATTTTAAGAACTACTTCATAGTTCAGGGTGTTTTTCAGAAACTTCACATTCGAAGTATGAAACTCTTAGGGATAGACGTTTTCGGTATAACTGGAAGAATTTCTACGAGATTTTCAAAATACAGATTGCGGATTCCGCCAAAGATATGACGAACTACTTGATGTCGTGGAATATAAAAGGTTCTACAGTGACGTTGGCGAAAGAACAAGATATAAATATCGAAGTTATAATAGGAGTAGTCTTACTGAGAAGTCGAAGTGGAGCTGTGACAAAATTAGCTTCTTGAAAAGGAAGTGTAAGATTGTTTTTGCTAATAAATGGCAAAGGATTCAACACGGTATGTGTTAAACTATGAATTCGGGTTTGAGAGTTCTTCAGGTGCATAACTGTATGCATAAATCTTTCTTTCATAGACGAGGTGCGGCTGGTTCAACTTCTCGACCGAGGTGTTTTCAGGAATCATGAAAAGTTGTGAATGCGAATTGTAATTGTCAAGATACGAATGAGGTTTAAGATAGAATCAAGTGGCAAACTTGAAGAATTATTTAGTTTCATATGTTATAATCAATATTTTAATTAATTTTACTTGTCCATAGTTAGCAGTCTGTTAGTTCGATTGTCCAATAGTCCAATAGTTTAATAATATATATATATATATATATATATATATATATATATATATATATATATATATATATATATATATATATATATATATATATATATATATATATATATATATATATATATATATATATATATAATATTCGAATTAAATAATACATATCGTGACCCGTGTACCGGTCTCGGTGTCGATCACAACTCAAAGTATATACATATTTTGGAATCAACTCCGACCCTGTATAGCCAACTCCCACCTTCACATATAGAGTGTCTACGGTTGTTCCGAAATATATATATAGATGGGTCAATATGATATGTCGAAACCTTGTATACGTGTCCCGTTTATTTAAAGTGCGTAAAATAAATAAATATATATCATGACCCATGCACCGTGTTGTCTCAGAATTAATCCGACGTATTGCGTACATGTGTCCCGACTCAAAATGCATAAAAGTAAATAACAGAAATTAAATGACGATAAATAAAATTGCGAGAATGTAAATTGCGATAAATTAAATGTTAATCAGTTAGCTGGGAACAGTTAGCCGGAACAGTTAGCGTGGAATCCTTAATAGATTTTCAATTAGTTAAATCTTGTGTTTCTAACAATTTTAATATATCCAATGTTTTCTTCATTATGCCACTTGTTGGATTCTGATAGATCAAAATCCGAATATGAAATTTAAATGAGAATGGTTATTCTGGGATAAGCGGATACGAATATCGGTGGTTGTGAGTAGAATAATAGATGACCGCTGAATCAGATTCGAAGAATGTACAGTGTAACTTATTAATGTTAAATCTAAATATTCCTCGGGTGCTACCCACCCGTTAAAATATTTTCATCATTAACAGTTTGTACGAAAGAATTTTTAATTACCATTTTTATGAAAATATACTTGCATATATATTTTCATCGGATGTAATTATGGATTTAATGAGTAAAGAAAATATTATACTCATTTGATTTATTGTTGGCACTTGATTACATGATCTCTAGACATTAGAGATTACATAATTGCCATGTCGAACGAAAGTAAATGAGGTAGATCAATACGTAGAACGAAATTAATCGATGTAGAACGATATGTAGAACGAAGATCATACTCGAGGTACAAATGGTGATATTGAGGCGTGTAATGTTGATATTCGAGGCACAGATTGTGATGTTAAGAGTTACGGCGCGGTTATGGTTTAGGGATGATAAGGGTACTGTCGACGTCGATGATGGTGGTACTTGATTATGCTGATGATGCTGCTGCTGGTGTTCGTAACCCTCGCACCAGTTTCTCCAAAATCGTTACACAAGCGCGTAGTGTGTTAACTTCTTCTAGTACTACTGGATGATTGACGGTTGAAGCGAGCGGATGAATAAGATTCGAGATATGGAAAAGTATATAATCGTGACGAGATACTCTAAAAATGAGAGAGAGAATGATTGCTCGAACAGGTTCGTCGGTAAGTGCTTTCAGGTTCATTGCCAAGAGGGCAATTTGATGAATGAGAAGGATCTTTGTTGTGAAATGATTTTCGGATGTCGGATGATATTCTAACTATATAGAATATCTATATATAATTCTAAAGATTTCGTAGGCTACAGAGGAATTTACGGCATATATCAGGCAAGTCTAAGATGCGCTAAGATATGAATTTCGTCTATACACTATCGATGCACTAAATGCAATAAGACGTGTCTAGACTTATGAATGATAAGCAGGCTATTTCCTAAGGATGATAAGCAGATGATTTCCGACTAGGAATGATAAGCAAAACTTTTGACAGGCAGACACGGTCAAAGTCCAGACTCACTAATGTATCCTAACAACTACCAGTTAGACACACTAATGCAATGCCTGATTCGCTAAGACCAACGCTCTGATACCAACTGTAGTAACCCGAACTAATCCATCCGGACAACGTCCATATTGATTATAAACGAATTATAATAGTTAATAACATAGCGAGGTACTTGACCTCTATATGATACATTTTACAAACGTTGCATTTATTCTTAAAAGGCAATCTATCTTTACATCAAAAATTGATATGATCGTCTATCATTTCACAATATCCAAATGACCTAATCTGTCTTTTACTTAATGATAGTCTTTAATAATCTTCAATGACTCGAATGCAACGTTCATGTATCATAGCTTAATTTGGTCCCATCTAGTATCCTTAATACGAGCTAAAGCACAGCGGAAGTCTTAATTCGTACCTGAGAATAACATGCTTTAAAACGTCAACATAAAGTTGGTGAGATATATAGGTTTGATGCTAGCAGCGTTATAACAATGGACCACAACATTTCGTATATAATCATTTAATAAAAATATTCTAAGTGGTTGAGCACTTGGTAACCATACTTAACAATTAATCACGTCGCATATTCCCTTTAATATGAAATCTTACTACACTGTACCAAGTGTAGTCACAAAACGAAGTACTGTGCAACCGTTGAATACTGGTCGTCCAGTCCGGTTGGGGTTGTCAGGCCCGATAGATCTATCAACAGGATTCGCGTTTACAATACCGCTGTAAATATTAGTTACCAAGCTACAGGGAAGTATGCCAGTGGTACAACTCAACGTAGAATATATTTTCAGTTACTTGTGTCCATAACGTAAAACATAAAATACATGTATTCTCATCCCGAAATATTTAGAGTTTAAAAGTGGGACTATATACTCACCTAATGTATTTTGTAGTAAAAATACATATAACACCATTGATAACTTATAAGGTTGGCCTCGGATTTACGAACCTATATCATTTGTATATTTATTAATATACATAATGGAAATTGAACAAATATATATACATATAAATTTCTTAATTATATCCCTATTTATATTAATAGTATATATATATTTCATATATTTATTTTGTATATAAAAATATTAATATTTATTATGTTATATATATTAGATATATATTTTTATTTAAGTATATATCGTTTGTTTAATAAAACAGGATAACTAATATCATATTAATAATGGTAACAACGATAATAATGATAATTCTTAATGTTACTAATAATAATATTATAACTTTAAAAAAAAAATACAAGTATTGGTTTTTAATGAACAAATAATAAATTTTACGATTTTTATTATAATAATATTCATAATCATAATAATAACAATGATAATGGTAAATAAAAAAAATAATATTAATAATAATGTTAAAAATGATAATCATAATAATGATAATGATATCATAATAATGATAATACTTAATTTAATAATTTTAATGATAATAATAATAATAATAATAATAATAATAATAATAATAATAATAATAACAATAATTATAAAAATAAAATAACATATTATACCCTTTAAAATCTTTGAGTAAAAAGATTTGCTGCAGACAGGACTCGAACCCAAGATCTCTCGCTCACCCTGTAACCTCCTAACCATTTGTCTAATTTCTGTTTTCCTGAATATATTTCCACGAATTTCTCTTTTATCCTATTCCTTCTGTTTCCCCTCTATCTTTTGTTTCTAAAAAAAAATCCCATGGCCAAGGATTGAACCTGCAACCTCTTGATCACACCCAACACCCCTAACCGTCCCACTGTCCCTGCTTTTCAGTTTTATACTCCTAACTAAACTAGTTAACCCGTTTATTAACAGTCCGGCCCAGACAAAAGATGATACACGGCCCATCAACTAATTCAGCCCAACAGAGGTGCATGGCCCAACTGATACAACTAGTTTTGGAAGAAAAGGAAAAAAAAAAAAAAAAAAAAAAAAAGGTGGCTGGAAAATAGGTACAAGTGGGGTTGGAAGGTGATTGTCAAAACAAGAAGTAAAAAAAATAAAAACGTGTATTCTTCTCCTTTCCAGCGTGCCAACATAATCATACCATTCTTTTTTATTTTTTTTTATTTGAATCTTTTGGGCCCGCTGCAAAAACACTTTTTTTTTTTTGTCGTGGTTATTGATGGTTTAAAAACAGAAACAAAGGGATGGCGATGGTGGCTTGAATTAGAGACAAAAAAAAAAAAAAAACTTGGCGATGGTCTAGGGTGTTCGGGTTGGGTTGATGATCCTTGGACAACGAAACAGCAACTATGATCGTTTTGGGTTGCATCTGAACACGAGTAGGAACAGAAAAAAAAAACGTAGCAAACGATGATTAGGATGTAGTGGTTTGGTGGGTTACATGGTGATCGTCGACATAGTAGTGAAATGTGGTGGTGTTCTAGTGGTGGAAGCTCACGATGGAAAACAAACCCGAGAGATGGTTGTGGGTTTGTTCACGAACGAGAGGGTGGTTCACAATTGCTAACGGTGACGAGTTTAGTTTGGTGACCGGAGGTAGTGTGATGTGGTGAATCACGATGGACCTTGTGGGTGCAGAGTGTTCTCGGTGGTGGTCTAAAGGTGAGTTTCGAATGTTAACTAGGACCGAATAGAAGTATTAGTATATCGAGCATGTGAAGTTTTTGTTGGGTTGTTGATCATGGTAATTAGGAAAACAGAAAGAGGAGATGTAAGTGGTGATGATGGTCTCTACCTCTTATCTATATATAGATGGAAAGAATAAGAAACAGTTAAATTAAATAATATAATAATAATAATAATTATTGATATGGATATCCTCAATCAATTGAACGTACCAACAGTTAAGCAGCCTAAATTTTTGGATCCATATTACCGACGCTTAGATATTTTAACTTCACGGAGTGAAATATCGTGTCCATTGCTAAACAGTTAACGGATAAAAGTGTTCCTAAAAATCCCAAATTTTTAGATTAAATATATGTAAGTATTTCACTCATTAAATGTTTGAAACCTGATCAAAAAGGTTCAACAATTATTTATTTTCTGTTCCAATCTATATGTACGGAGTACTAATATTTAATCTTAAAAATGTAAAAAAAAAATACTTATAACAAATCTAAAATCCTCGTAATCAATTCTCCACTAACTTTTGTCTATTCCTCAATAATAGACACATTTGTTTTCACTCACCAATCATGTTATCATTTTCCGAATACCGTTAAAAGAAAAGGGTTCCTAGTTCAAAGTAGACCTCTTAAAAGAGACCTTTAAGTCATATATTATAATCTCGCTGATAACTATAATAAATTTATATCGAAACAAAATACGTTCATATAAAGTATTATATATCTAATGCACATAATTATTCGGGAATCACTAGACATGGTAAAAGGGTAATGGATTTCATGAATATAGATTTCAAGCTTTCTAGACTCAACATTACAGATTTTGCTTATCGTGTCGGAAACATATAAAGATTGAGGTTTAAATTTGGTCGGAAATATCCGGGTCATTACATGTACTCGAACCAAAGGCAACAGTAATAATTGATATCATCATTATCATAAAAAATAAATAAAGAGCCGTGATTTTTTGGATTCAATCTTGGTTGGCCATGATTTGCAATTTGTCCCACATAAATCACGTTAGAATTATTAAAGTTTTGTATAAAGAAAACTCCACTACACTTAATTGGACCACTTTATTTTCGTGACTCCTCTTCATATTTATTTTCACTAACTTTGTCATCCATCCTTGTCATGTTCACGAAAAGCAGGTAACATAAATAGCAGCGAGCAGGGGTTGAAAAACAGACAGGTTATAGCAGCAACATGAATAAAAAAAAATAATAAGTTTAAAGTGGTGAGTTGATGGTTGTTGCTTGGTGGTTTATGGCTATACGGATAGAATTAATTGAGTAATAAAACATAGTGATGAGGAGATACAACAATAGCAGAGTTGATGGTTGTTCATAGGTGATGTGGGTTTGTTCTTTATTGAAGTGGGTTTAAAGAGGGTGATGGTTTAAAGTGAAAGTGGGGTAAATTATCGACATAGTTCAGAAGGTTATAAACAGGTGACGGTTTGGGTCCTAACTCGAGCAGAATATTGGTGCAGCAAGTTATTCGAGCAATATGATAGTTGTTTTGTTCACGGTCAGTAGTAAACAAAAGATAATGGTATTCTTCTTTTATTGATTGTTGATGATGGTGGTTGAAATGATGAACAAAAAATGGAAAGGTGGTGGTTTCATGATGATAATTAAGGTGGTTTATAAAGGAAGAAGTCAAGAAGAATGAAGAGAGGGACAATGGTTAAAATGCTGAGTTTTAGTTTTGTTAATTTCTATATCTTTTCCCAATTACAGTAGTAGTTTTATAAGTGAAGTTGAATGATCACTACAGCAATACGATTCGATTGAAATTGTCTCGTAGTTAAGATTTGGGTCGACAGAATATCATTCAGGAAGAAAAAAATATAGAAAGGGATTGCAATTATATTCGTACGATTCTTGATTTGGAAGTTTAACAAACTAAAGACAGAAAACAAAAATGAAGAAAGTTTGATGGTGATGTTAAACGGAATTAGTCCTTTATCTGATTTTTGCAAATTGATTTGTTTGAGTAATTGAACGAGTTGTAGTACATATGGTCAATCAAAATTGTTGTGTAGTGAATTGAGATGTGGACGTTTAACAATCTCTGACATTAAATTGACAGAATCAAAAGCTTAAGAAGAAAAATAAATAAAAAACAAGTCGATGGTGGTCTGCATTTTAATCTCTCTGTAATGATTATTTAATAACTGTAAAACTGTATTTAAATGGTAATAATAGAATCAATATCAATAATAATAATAATAATAATAATAATAATAATAATAATAATAATAATAATAATAATGATGATAATAATAATAATAATAATAATAATAATAATAATAATAATAATAATAATAATAATAATAATAATAATAATAATAATAATAATAATAATAATAATAATAATAATGTCAAATTATTACCCCTAATAATAATACTTATCCTAATACCAAAATCATATTTAAATATTAATAGTAAAAACAATATTAATAATAAATGATAATTAATATATATATATATATATATATATATATATATATATATATATATATATATATATATATATATATATATATATATATATATCTTAATAATAACAATAACAATGATATTAGTAATATTAATACTGACATAACATTTTAAATATATCAAATTTTATATCTACATTATGTTAAATTAATATTAATATTAATATTAACATTGATACTTATTTTAATGATAATAATGAAAGTACTTATAACAATTATTAATATAATAACTATATTTTAACTTATCATTTCCTGTATTAATATTTCTATTTTAATTATGTAATAATATATATATAATATTATATATTGAATATTTACTATTTATATATTTTAATATAATAATAACTGTGAATATAAATTATACATATATATATATACACACATATCAATTTACAATTAATTGTTCGTGAATCATCGAGAGCAGTCGAAGGTCAATTGAATATATGAACATTATTCCAAAATCTTCTAGACTCCACCTTACATACTTTGCTTATTGTATCGAAATCATATAAAGATTAAGTTTAAATTTAGTCGGAAATTTCTGGGTCGTCACAGGGTGGCGGTTACAGTGGTGGCCAGTTGTAGGGTGACGAGGTGATGATGCTCATGGTGGTGGAAGGTTGTATGATGAAGAAGAATAATGTTTGCGTGTTTTGATAATCCCCACTGAATGTATATGTGATATGTAATGTATTATATATAAATAGATAAAGATGATCTTGAATTATAAACATCACACATCATGGTACAGTACAATATAATTTTTATAATCAAACTTTAATTAAACGTGAATCATAATAATTAACTCTGCCGACAGTTTTCATGGGAAAAGTATCGTGCTCCGTTGTTAAACAGTGGCGGATAAATTTAATTCAGAAAAATCCTAAATTTTTAAATTAACTATATTTATTTATTTTGGTCATTATGGTATAAAATTCGATCATTAATTATTAAATAAAAATTATATTAATTATTCACTCCCATTCCCAAGTAAAATATAAAAAGTTTTAAAATTCAACAAATAGTTCCTAAATACATTTGTAATAAGCCTAAAATTTATATTACTCATTTTCAGATTACCGTTTATTTTAAAATCACCTAAGTTTGAACTTAACTTATTTAAATAACCATCGAATGATAAACGAGTGCTTCTATCGTTTACTAAATAAATTCGGAACTATATAAATATACATTCAATATACCTTACATATATATATATATATATATATATATATATATATATATATATATATATATATATATATATATAGAGAGAGAGAGAGATCTATTTTATTTACATAATTAATTAACTCATATAATATTTTAATTTATAATATATATATATATATATATATATATATATATATTTATTTACACATAATGGTTCGTGAATCGTCGGGAATAGTCGAAGGGTAATTGATTACATGAACAAAATTCAAAGTTTTTGAAACATCAACATTACAGACTTTGCTTATCGTGTCGGAAACATTAAATCATATAAAGATTAAGTTTAAATTTGGTCGGAAATTTCCGGGTCGTCACAAAATATTCCAAACTAAAAATTTGCTTAACCATCAAACCAACGGTTCGTAATGAATCATCATAATGGTACCATCTTGTCATACCCTGTCCAAATCCTTCTGAACGAATACAATAACATCTAGTACCATCGCGATGAACTGACTTCTATATGCCATAAACGACTCCATGTAAATGAGCAAATGCACAGCGGAAGATTTCTTTCATACCTGAGAATAAACATGCTTTCAAGTGTCAACCAAAAGGTTGGTGAGTTCATAAGTTTATCATAAAACAATAAAATTCATCATTTTGATAGACCACAAGATTTAAATGTTGCATGATACAAATAGGCCCGAATCCTATACCCACCTGTAATGTACATGTGATATCTTTTAAATACAGTACACATTTCTCGTGTACGAAATCATCTTTCATAAATCTTAGTAACCGTACACATATCTCGTGCACAAAAAATAGCATACACATAACCTGTGTATAAAATCATTCTCTCGATACATAACATTCACTTTTCATTGCTTTCATAGCTTGGCTTGGTAACCGACCTTAACATATAATGCGCATAATAATATCCCCAAAACAGAACATCTCGTCTGTATAATAATCATATAAACTTTGAAGTACTAAACACCATGCCCACTAGCCCTTCCGTCTAGTGAACATTCTGGGTGGGGGTGTTAAACCCGGTAGCTACCTTTAGGATTCGCGTCAATTAGGCGTGCACTAATTCTCAAAATTAGTGATGTTCCCTAATTCTTAGGTTACCAAGCAATAATAATCAGGGAAAAAATATTCATATCAATTGTGGCAATTATCACGTCCACATAATTCAATGGTGGCAATTATCACGTTCACATAATTCATTCGAGGAATGTTTTGCTTGTGTCTATCTCATCAAACATTTATAAAAGCATTTCATGTATTCGCAGTTCAAAATGTATTTCAAAAGTATTTAATAAAGCAGTTGTAAAAGACAGCGCATGTATTCTCAGTCCTAAAAATGTAAAGAGTAAAAGGGAATCAAATGAACTCACAATACTGTATTTTGTAGTAAAAATACATATAACGACATTGAACAACTGAACAATGCAGGGTTGGACTCGGATTCACGAACCTATATCAAGTATATATATTAACATATATAATTGTAATCGAACAACTTTATATTTATTTTGTTATGTATTAAGATTAATATTCTTATATATAATTTATTAATACTTATAATATGTTATAATACTTATTTGATATATAATTCAATTAACGTTATAATATTGTATTAGTTAAAACATAATTTCGTGTAATATTAGTATACTTATGTAATAATTATATTTAGTGTACAAAATATTTATTTGTTAGAATGATAGTTTTGAAAATATTGATTTACTAATAATAATAATAATAATAAATATGATAATAATAATTTTTCTACTAATGATCAAATTGATAATAAAAATAATAATAATAATAATAATAATAATAATAATAATAATGATAATAATAATGATATTACTAATACTAGCAGTAATGATAATAATATTCATTATATGATTGATACTAATGATTATATTTTTAATATTTGTAATAATCTAATAACAATAATAAATAATAATAATAATAATAGAAAACTACCTCAAAGAATATGTTCCAAAAATAAGTGTCCTTGCCCGAACTCGAACTCACGACCTCTCGCTAACCATTCAACAATCTATACCACTCCTCAATTACAATATTTCTATTTTAATTCCTAGATTATTTCCTTTTAACCTGTATAATACAGTTTTTCCCTCTTTTCTTCTTTTTTTAAAAAAATATAATAATTGCCACAGCCTGGGTTCGATCCTCCGACCACTTGTATAACACCAACACCATGAACCTTCCCTCTATCCTTGTTTTTCTGATTGTTATCATGATTTATTATCTATAAACCATATTATTTCTGTTTATTATTCTTCAAAAACAAAACCCATTTAATCTCATTCATCATCATCTCCATTTGTTATTATTATCTTCAAACCCTAATCACGATATAACCCCAACATCCTCATCCTAATTAATCTAGCATGATCATCATAATATACGACATCGATCTTCATCATCAATCATTATCACCATGAAATCATAACTTAATCCTAATCACTTCTCTAACAATATCATAACATAATCATCTTCATCACTTTGTATACGTTATCTCCCTCATACTTATCAGAAATCAATTACAGTTGTAACAATCTTGATTCTTGGGGTTCTTTCAAGAAAAGAGAAAAAAAAATAACGAAACAGAAGCCATAGTTAATGGGTCGTACAATTTTCTCGAGTGGATTCTTGGCTCATTAAAAGCCCAAATGAATAAAAGACCTAAAGGATTTCGTGATATGGCGATGTGGATATAGAAAATCAAATGACAGTTTCAATAAAGTATCATACATTCGGTCAAAAGGATTTAGCATACGTGTCCAAGATTTAGTTTAATAGCATACCTTTTTCTTTAAATAAAGCTAGTGGAGTTGGTACTAATAACGATTGGATTCATGATATTTTCAAGTGGGAACTTTTTTTTTTTTTTTGGTTGTGGGGTTAGAGCAAAAAGAGAACAGAAAAGTAGGGTGCAATTATAAAACTAATGTCTGTTGTAGACTGAATCGTAATTTAAAGAAAAAAAATAATAGCTGCAGCAGTGTTTTCTGTCCATGGGTTCGAAATAGGTTTGGTTTTTCATGATGAGTTGTATGATTAACGAGAAGATGATGAAGGTGGTGTCGAGTTATATAATGGTTTGTGGTGTTTTTACGACTACATCAGGAAGGGAATAGAGAGGTATAGCTAAAGAGGAAGAAGAGAGAAAGAGGTGGAGGGTAGTGGTGGTTATGGTTGATCATGGATGGAAACAAGCTAAAGTGTTCGGCTTGAGATTGGTTCGAACCAAAAGTAGAATGGGATCGAAAGCAGGTACGTTTATGTTGTTGTTTTGGTTTTTGAATACAAATAACTAGTAGCATTTGATGATAAGGATTTGATGATGGTGTTGATGAATGGTTCTCGGACAAAGGAAGGAAGTGAGTATATATATATATATATATATATATATATATATATATATATATATATATATATATATATATATATATATATCGAGCTTTTGATGGTTGTCCATGGTGGTTATTCACGAATATTGTTGTGATGACCCGGAAATTTCTGACCAAATTTAAACTTAATCTTTGTATGATTAACATTTTCGACACGATAAGCAAAGTCTGTAAAACTGAATCTCAAAATTTTTGAACTACTTTTATATATTTAAATACCCTTCGGTTATTTTCGACGATTCGCGAACAATTATATGTAAATAGATACATATATACTATAACTTGAAAAGGTAACAATGTATTAATTATTTGTTACCGTACATTAAACTTATTGGTTTAAATATCTATTTGAATATATATGATAAATTAAAATATTTATTATTAAAATTTATTTATAAATAACTTCCAATGTGTATTTAAAAATTGATTTATGTATATTAAAAAGATATATACATATATATAATTTCAAGTTATTTAGTAAACGATAGTAACATTCGTTTATTGATTCGATTGATATTTAGATAAGTTAACTAAAGCGTTTAAGATGAACCAGTAAAACACTAATTTACTACAGTATTTTCAAATTGCTACAGTACCCAAAATGCTACAGTGTTTTCGAAAATCACTATTTGCTACAATGAAATTGCTACAGTAAAAATTGACTTTGCTACAGTGAATTGCTACAGTAACTTTGCTACAGTGGTATAGTTTATGGATGATTTAAGACTATATTTTGACAAAGGTAAGAGTCACGAAACGAAAAGAACTAGTTTTCTCAGCGTACGAAAGGGCGTTCGAAAAACCGGAACCGGGACATAAGTCGAGTGACGATGTACGACTTATCGGAACAAAAATTACAAGTTAACTATGCACGTAAATTTAATATAATATATAATTAATTATATAAATTAAATATATTATATTTATATTTATATTAAATAATTATGTCGACAAACAAAAAGTTAAAAGTTTGTGAGCTGTCATACCTTCCCATGCGATCGCATGGGAAATGGCTTGGGAAGCCATGCGATCGCATGGCACCCTTTTGCTGGCCACATCTATAAATTCGCTATTTCTGCTTCTGATTCAATTCATTATTTTTTTCTCCGTATTTATTATATTATTTATTATTATTATTATTATTATTATTATTATTATTATTATTATTATTATTATTATTATTATTATTATTATTATTAAGATTATTATTAATCTTATTATTTTTATTATTAGTGTTATTATTTTTGCGATACAAAAATAATAATGTACATAAAAAATTACGACGGTGTGCTGTCCAAGTAATTTTCAAAACAAGTTTTCAAGCGAGCTAGAGCCAAGGAAAATATGGGTTATTGCCAAGAAAATTATGGGTAATGTTCGGGGGTATTTTTGTGAATCAAACCTCGTGTTTATCATCTCCGATGCGTCTACGTGCTTTCCTGTAATATGGTATATCAATATTAAACAGTGAGTTTCATATGATCCCTTTTTCTCTTTACATTTTTGGGCTGAGAATACATGCAATGCTTTTATATCTATTTTACTAAATGGATACAAATACTAAAACTGATTTTGTGTGAGTTTCATATGATCCCTTTTACTCAATATATTTTTGGGCTGAGAATACATGCGACTGTTTATAAATACTGAAAATACTAGATTTATATGCGTGAGTTTCATTTGCTCCTTTTTAATTGCTTTTGCAATCTATATTTTTGGGCTGAGAATACATGCACTTTATTTTAAACGCAATGGATACAAGTACATACTAAATTCTACACCGAGTTTGAACCGAAAATCCCTTAGCTTTGGTAACTAGTAACTGCCGGTTATAAGAACTGGTGGGCGCGAGTAGTTATATATGGATCCATAGGGCTTGATATCCCCGTCCGAGCTAGAGCACTAGCCTTTTAACGGACGTATGCTATTTGAGAAGCGTACACGTTGGTTTGCGTGTATTATTAAGATGATTATACAAAGGGTACAAATTATATATACGTTAAGTTTAGTTACCAGGATGCTCAATTTCGTAGAATATTTTGATAAACGTTTCTGGATAAAACAACTGAAATCTTGTGATCCACCTTTATATACAGATTATATGAAACATTAAAACTATGAACTCACCAACCTTTGTGTTGACACTTGTTAGCATGTTTATTCTTAGGTTTCCTAGAAGTCTTCCGCTGTTTGCTTATATGATAGACAAGCTATGTGCATGGAGTCTTATATGGCATATTTTTCAAGAAAACGTTGCATTCACCAATTCATCATCATGTACCTTATTTTGACTGCATTGTCAATGGAAGTACTATTGTAAACTATTATATACAGTGATTGTCTATATGTAGAAATCATCAGATGTCGAAAACCTTTGATTTAAATATTCATTTATGGTATGCCTTTTCAAAAGAATGCAATGTTTACATAACGTATCATATAGAGGTCAAATACCTCGCAATGAAATCAATGAATGACATGTTCGTCCATATGGATTTGGAGCGATCGTCACAATTGTGAAGATTGAAGTCCCATTATGTTAGTGGAGAAGAAAGATGCTAGATGGTTCCCTTAACAATCAAGATAATTGATTGTTATATTGATTGAAAGAGTCGAAGGAAGAATCGAGCAGAGAAGGAGACAGAAGTATAATTTAAAACAGATAGTGATAGCTAATAAATTTCGTACCATAATTGATTTCGGTATCTACACTTTTGTTTATATTGATGATTCGATTTAGACATGTATTTACTTTGGAGACAAGAAATAAGATTTTCTACCTACTGATAGATGCATGAAACAGAATTGGAATCTGTGATGTCAGTTTGATTAGTACAATAGATAACGATGTGTAACAAATTAAGAACAAACAAAATTATAACTATAGATTGATAGATACTTGAAACAGAATCGTACTGGTTTTTCTTGATTGATATTATTAATTAGTAATTATAATTACATAGATAATAATAATAATATTTTTAATATAATTATAATAATAGAAATAAAATGATACTAGTAATATTGATAATAATGAATAAAGTAATAAAAACTATGATAATGATAATTTCAAGTAATAAAAATAATAATAGTAATAAAAATAATATTAATGATAAAAATTAATAAGTTGTATTATAATGATAATAACTATGATTTTAATAATTTTAGTAGTAATGGTATTATTAATAATTTTAATAATAATATTAATAATTGTATTAATAATAATATTTAATAACAATAATAATAAAGATAACACTAATAATATTGATATACCAAATTATACTTATCAAATCTCATATCTATATATTATATATTAAATTAATAATACTGATATCAATATTAATAATGAAAGTAATATAATAACTATATTTTAATCTGTAATTAAAATTAAGATATTAACATTACGTTTTATTAATTATGTAATACCTATATTATATAATAACATATTTTATATATATTACAATATGCATATAATATTAATTATGTACAGAAATTATATATTTATGTAGATTCATAACAGCTTAATTATTTTGTATTATATGTACATTTATATATATACATATATATTTATCTACACACCATTGTTCGTGAATCGTCAGGAATGGTCAAAGGTTAATTGCATTCATGTAAACAGTTTTAATTATTTTTAGACTCAACATCATAGACTTTGCTTATCGTATCGAAATCATATAAGGATCAAGTTTAAATTTGGTTGAAAATTTCCGGGTCGTCACACATCTAAATCCTCTCGGCGCATCAGCGAACAGATTCATATCGTCCCACTTGTCCTCCATTTAGTCTGAAGCATAGAATTCATCATATTTATGATGTCGGCCATGTTCTAATTTTGCTATCCGTCGTTGCAAACGCTTGATTTCAGCATCTCTCGGATCAATATAACTGCCTCGTCCGGCGTATCTGCTATAATCACCTCGGTTGCTGTTGTCGGCCATTACCAAAGCTCTGATACCAAATAATGTAAGGATCATAGCCAACACTAATCGATAATCAAGTTGTGGCAAAATAACCAAAGAAACAGAAACAAGCTCACATATATAGCTAGAAAAAGGCTACTACCTATATTTTATTTATCAAAATCAAAAGTTGAAAACAAAACACGCTGTAGAATGTTTAAATAATAGAAACACAATAACTTAATTAAGGAAATAAATCACTAAATAAAATTGTGAACTTACAGGATTCTTCGTTAGCTTTTTGGACAAGCCAGACTGTTAGTATGGTTGTAAATGAGCCGAGCAACTCGCGAGCTACTCGAACTCGACTCGTTAAAAGCTCGATTCTAGCCGAGCCTAAACGAGCTCGAGCTCGGGCTTGAACTTAATTTGAAGCTCGTTTAGTAAACAAGCTCGAACTTCGTATCTCG
This sequence comes from Rutidosis leptorrhynchoides, assembly GCF_046630445.1. Lineage (NCBI taxonomy): Eukaryota > Viridiplantae > Streptophyta > Magnoliopsida > Asterales > Asteraceae > Rutidosis > Rutidosis leptorrhynchoides. Next base: position 127,653,663 of record NC_092338.1, on the reverse strand, counting down.
AGCTCGAACAAGCTCGCGAGCCTAAACAAGCTTTTCATTTATATACACAAATTATTAATGTTTAAATAATATAATATATAATTACATAATAATTAATTAAATAGTAATAATAGTTGAAAGGATAATAATAAATCTTATTATATGTTGATTAAAATTACAAAAATAATGATTTTGAAATATTGAAAAATTAAATAATATAAAAAAAAAAAGATTATACAATTAACGAGTCGAACTCGAGCCGAGCTCGAGTTTGTAAAATATCAAACGAGCCGAACTCGAGCTTAAACTATTAGGCTCGTACGGAGCCGAGCTCGAGCTCGGGCTCGGCTCGGCTCGTTTACATCCCTAAGTCTGTTACATCACCCTATTCCCCGTCTACTTCTTAACAGCCCATCAGCCCACTTGTTTCTTGAGTTCAAGACAAATCCAACAACATGTCCATCCGCCTCTGCATCAAAACCACTTCTCTTTTCTTCTTTTCTTTGTTGTCGTTTTTCTGCTTCATCGTGGTTGGAGCCGTAGCTTCTTCAGCAAATTTTGATGGTTCTATTCCACTTAACACCATCTTGCACATGCTTACCATTAAATTGACATTTACAAATTATCTGTTATGAATATATTTTAATGTTTTCTTAAATATATTACGGATATTTATTTACCAGCTTAATCTAACGAATATATGAATTATTATAAAGCTGAAATCTATAGATATTGATAGGAATATTGATAAATAAAAATTATGAGTATAAAGATATAAATGTGGACGTCATTTTTCGATTTATATTCAATTTATTTAAATTAAGAGAGTGATATGTACACAATCAATTTTTATTATGTACACAACCATTATGCTTTACAGTGTTATACTATACAATACTGTAAAACGTAATAGTTATGTAAATATATCATCACCCTTTAAATTAACATCAATCAAGAGGACAAATACAATTTGTCACGTTTGTTCTAGCCCCGATGCCCACATGGGTCAAGTGGTTAACATGTTCATTTGTTATTACTAAACAAATCTTGAAGGGGCAAATTTATAAATTACACCCCCTATAAAAATAATAGCCTTCTACGGAGTAATTCAATCTACACTTCACCTCACTATATCTCTCACTCTTTTGAAGTGAATCACCCACACACACTATTTTATTGTATCAAACAATTCTTCAACATATTATAATGGCTGCATTAGTGAATCACCTACTTAAAAGAAGAAACTTGTTAACTTCCGGCCAGAATTTGATCGGAGCAAAATTGTACACATCACAACCGTCGCCGGAATCTTCATTTGCTCAAAGACTTAGAGATCTGCCTAAAGATCTCCCTGGGACTAACATTAAAAAAGATGCATCTCAGGTATTCAATATGTATATTTTTGTTATTATTACTCTCATTCTCATCGTTAGCTTTGGATTTATTATTCATATTAATAATATCAAATTTATGTGGTGTGTAAAATTTTTTACTACTTAATTATTTGTTATTTGTTTGTTTTCATATGTAGGTTATACGTTATATTATTAAATATAAGCTGCCCTCTATCATCTATGAAAAGTGACATTAGATAAAAATCATCGTCCATGACTTCAATTTTCGTCTTTATGCTACAACATGATATTTATTGTCATTCTATATATGAAACTACGAAAGTAATTAATTAACACATGATTAGGGTGCATGTATTTAAAATGAAAATAAAAAAACATGTAAGTGATCCTTATAAAATTAGAATTATGGATTTTTATATATATTCCATATGATTCTAAGATTTATATAGGATGAAAAAAGTTTGTTCCAAGAGATTAATGATTATAGCCCTTAATTAGTATAAACCTTCTAAAAGTAAGTAAATTATTTCCATAAATGTAAACATGTATTTGTGAACAATGTATATAAAATATAAAATCATTTTCTAAGTGGCTGAGCTTATTTTATATAAGCTTTATTGACTTTACCGCCATGATTAACATTTTTCAATAACAAATAGCGATTATTTTGGGTGTTTTTATAAGATGAATTGTAATGCGCCTGTTCAGCACCATAAAAGCACCAACACTCCACCCAACATTTCGTAGCGTGGCGTGTTGATGGTAAAATCTTGTGGCATGCTTAGTAGAAGGGCGTGTTTATTTATTTATAATTTTTAATATATTAAATATTTTTAATACTTTTACTCATTTTTTTCTCCAACTTACAATTGTATTTTATCACATGATCAAACATGTCACTCAACACGCCAACCAGTATTCTCCATTTATCCATCACATTCAGGCCCGGTCCGATGCATGTACAATGTGTACATTTGCAAAAGGCTCATATTTTTTAGGGGTCCAAAAAAAAGGAACTACACATTGTGCTATGGGAAAAAAAAAAAAAGGAAGTAAGTATTTTGCTTGTAATTTGTTGAACCATATCACTTAAGGTCCAAAAAGTTTAAAGAACTAGGGGCCCAAAAAGAAGAAAAAACAATATAGTGATCTTAATTTAAAAATTTTATAACTAATTTACTTTTTTAAAAAACTTATATTATTCATTAGGGAATTAGGGCTTTTTTTCGCTTTGTTCGGGACATTTAAATTCTCGGAATCAGTCCTGATCACATGTGTCACGCGAGCCCCAACTACCACATCCATCCACCAATACCCCAAAAATACTCACATCACTAAGTGGTCTAATCTTATACTCCGTGGCAAACTACTTTTATATTGAACTTTAAAGAAGTTTTATTTACAAAGTTATTCTATATTTTTTTCACGATGTCTTGAATTTTACCTTGATCCTGCTAATAAAGTAAGTACAGTGATGATAATAATAGCAATAACAATACCAAATAAAGTAAGTATTAATGCTAGCAAAAGTAGCCAAGGTTGTTGCTCTAACATTAGTGGGTTGAAAAGGGAAACTCAAGTGGATAAATGGCAACTTTTTTTTTTTTTTTTTTTTTTTTTTTTTTTTTTTTTTGTCAAATCTTAAATTTTAATCTTTATTTCACAGTTGATTGAGTAAATTAATTTCATCTAGTTGCTACTTGATTGCTAGTGTTTTCTCTTTTTGCTTTTTAAATTAGAAAAATAACATTAGATTAGATTAATATCTCTAATATAAAGCTACATATTTCCATGAATGAATTGATCCCTTAAATATAAGCACTCCATATGAAAAGTACTTTATAAAATAAAAATTTAACACTTTTTAATATATATCTAACTATAGCTTTTAGAGCTACATTTAACATTCTCATAATAGTTATAGGATACAAAAGTTGTGTCAAAATTGATGTGGCGGAGCCAGGATTTGACAATAAAGTTGGCTTACTCGAGAATTAGATGATAACCACAATAATAATAAAGTGTCTTAAACAATCAAAACTTTAAATAACACTCAAAAATTATAAACCAATAGCACAATTATGACAAGAAAAATTAAAAATTAGAATAACATAATTTGGTGGACGGTGGTGATATAAATTGATCATGATTCATATCTTAATACAAATACAATATATATACAACATATAATTATGAAGTGAAAAATTGTAAAAAACAGAATGAGAACTTACGAGTTAGGACGTTATCACGTTAACTTGATTTCTCTCGTTTCTATGTTTGATGGTCTCGAACTACGCACCAAATAACTCAAATAAGTGAAAAGATGTAAACTAAATAAAATTGAGAATATGTCGTATCTTATTTATTGTTAGTTAATAGCTTAATTTACGGAACTGCTTATTTGCGTAGTTGCGCTAAATATATCACATAGCATTTAGTCCAGTATTTAATAATTCTAGAAAAGTATACACTTTGTTGGATAAACTGACTGGCCCATACAGATAATGGATAATTAAGTTGTCTATGTATTTTGATTAAATATTATTTGGGCTTCAATTGAGGAGGTTTAAGAAAAATAATTAATGATAACCTATTAATTTTTCATTGCAATTAGGCCCATTAGGGGAGGCTGAGCATCCCCTGTCCCCTCCCTGGCTCCGCTATTGTTGATGTAGACTTTACAAATTCGTATGAGGTGATCCAACGATCACCAAGTGAAAACAACCACCACTAAACTAACGTAAACAACTTGAAATGATCTAACAATATACGAAACCAATCACACAACAATTAAATTAGGGAATTGATATTTCCACCATGAGATTTACTTCTTCCACTTAAATGTTTTAAAATGCCCTTAATAATAAACCTACAACTTTCACTTATAATTTATGAAGGGATATTCTGGGAAAAAAAATGAAATAATGGTGAAACAAGTAAATACAATGGTGGAAGTATCACCTCTCATTAAATTAAGGTAAACAACACTAAAAACTAAAGATTGACCTTTGTCACTCATTCATATTGAAAACTACGGAGTAGTAGGAAACGTGCACGGATTATAGCACCCAAGGTAGCTCAGATTTTTAGAGACATTTTTTTTTACTGAAATAATAAACCACAACTCACAAGGTATTATATATATTTTTTTTTTTTTGAAAAGCAAGAAAATTTTTATTGATTAAACACCAAACAAACACGAGAGTTACATTGCACGACTATGATCAAGCTAAGCCTATTTTGGGTTGCAAAGTGAGCAACCCAAATACATGAATCTAGCTCGAAAGATAAGTCTTCGGATTACATAACCAAGTTAGCCAATTTATTTTCTTCTTCTTTGATCTTTGCGAAATCCATTCGAAGGATTTTATTTGAATTTCATTAAGTACTACCGAAGACGTCCAATCTTTACCACGAAAAACTTTGTTATTTCGCGTCTTTCATAAGTAATAAACGCACACCCATTCTACCGCTTGCCACAATTTCTTTTCATTAGAAGTCGAAGATGTTGATGTATCACCTTTAAGAATTTCGTCCATGCTAAGATTAGAAAACGTACCAAGACCCCACCAATTGTAGACCCGATTCCATGCTAAGATGTTGATGTACAAGGTATTATATATTGCAAATAATAATATTAATATTCTAAGTACACAATAACAATACCAAAGTCTTGATACGTAAGTCTTGATTGTAACTTAACGATAATTCTTTTGTATGAATACCTTTGTAATTTAATATTGTATAATTTAATAATTTAATATTGTATGTTTAAAAATCTAACCCTTGTAATTATAGATTGTTGGAAAGACACCCCTTGTGTATCTCAACAAAGTCACAGAGGGATATGGTGCTTATGTTGCAGTCAAACAAGAAATGTTTCAACCAACATCTAGCATCAAAGACAGGTCAACCCTCACTCTATTTATTTCACTTGTAAACCAAAAGTCAACTTTTTTACTTCTCTAAGTCAAATTAGAGAATTATTTGACAAAAAAAAAAAAAAAACACACACACTGTTATAATTCAGTAGGCTTATAACTACCTTTAATGGTTATAAGAACAAAGAGAGAAAAAGAGAGAAGAAGGAGAGAAGAAATATTGATATTGATATTTCAAGAGAAATGGTGCACCTTAAATGGTTACCATACATGTCTATTTATAGTATATAAAATATTACTATGCAAGAAATATAATAATAATAAAATTAACATCCAATCTAGATATTTTATAACACAATCTAGATATTTTATAACACTCCTCCTTGGATGACAATTTTATTAGAGAATAACTATTACTGCCTCGTTAAAAACCTTGCTAAAGAAAACCCATTGGGATAAAACTTTAGCTAAGGGAAAAAGAGTGCAGCATAGAGTTGACTCCCCCTCAAATAGGCAACGCCTGAGTTGTTACATCTTCTGAACATGTCTCATGCCAATATTATGAACGTGTGTTCTGAAAATAGCAGTTGGCAGTGCTTTGGTATAAAGATCAGCAGAGTTGTTGATTGAACGTATCTCATTTTAATCTGGTTGTCTTTTACGAGATCTTGAGTATATGAGAAGAATCTGAGGTTTTCATCTGAAACTGTATCATCTAAATCTTTTATGTACAAGTTTGGCCCTCGTGATTTGTCTACAGTCTCCTTCATGGTTTGTTCAAACCGTTGTTTCAGTTCCTATTCCCTTTCAGTCTTTTTCTGAGCCTTACCAATATACCATTCTTTTCCATCAAACTTATGACCGTTAAGACCGTTTATAGCTTTAGCGCCTCGTCAGCATTTATGTTTTGTTCTGTCATTTTTGATACTCTTCTTTCATTTGTATTATGTAAGCTGTATTATCTTCATAGATAGTTGTTACGCTTTTATAGCGTTCTAGTCCACAAGAATCAATAATGATTTGTATCATTGATCTTAACTAAAATCATTCCCGAGTAGCTTCATGTAATGCAATCACTTCGGCATGATTTGATGATGTTGCAACAAGTGTTTGTTTTGAGAACGTCATGATATTGCGGTGCCTCCATTTAGGAATACATATCCAGTTTGAGATTTAGCTTTATGTAGATCGGATAAATAATCTGCATCTGTATAACCAAACAAATCTTGTTTCGAGTTGTTAGAATAAAATAATTATAAATCAGTAGTTCCCCGAAGGTATCAAACTATTTGTTTGATTCCATTCCAATGTCTTTTGGTAGGGGCTGAGCTGAACCTTGTCAACAAATTAACTGCAAAAGAAATGTCAGATCTTGTATAATCTATAAGATACATAAGAACCTCAATTGCACTAAAATATAGAACTTCCGATCTGTTAAAATTTTCATGATCTTCGCAGGGATGAAATAGATCAGTGTCAATATTGAGTGATCTAACAACAATGAGTTTGTCTTTAAAAAAAATGTTTTAAAATCTTTTCGGTATAAGTTGTTTGATGTACAAGTAAACCATTAGGCATATGCTCAATTTGCAATCCAAGGTAATACTTGGTTTTTTCAAGATCTTTCATTTCAAAATAATTCTTTAGAAGTTGAATGATTTCATAGATCTCTTTATTTGTTCATATGATGTTAAGAACATTGACATAAACAACTACGATCTCATATCCGAACATTGTTTTTATAAAACATACGTGCAAAATAAGTTTATATTTATACCCTTTTTTTTTATCAAGTAGTCATTTAATCGGTTATACCACATACGTCCCGTTTGTATAAACCCACTTAGAAATCTTTGTGATTTAATGGAATATATTCCCTTGGGTTTTACATTAGATGCTTATGATACCTTAACCCTTTAGGTATATTCATATATATCACTATTAAGTGATCCATACAGATAAGTAGTAACAACATTCATGAGATGCATTTAAATAACTACCAGGTTGATTAAGTATCTAATAAGTAATTGTATCCATTACAGGAGGATAATTTTTCCTCCTAATTCATTTCTGGTCTTTGTGGGAAATATTGAGTTACAAGTCTAGTTTTGCCTTGTAACTTCATTTGCACATTTCTTTTCGGATAAAAATTCATTTGTATCCCATACGTTTCACATCTTTAAAAGTGATAACGATTGATCCGAAAACTTTTCTTTTATCGAGCGATTCTAATTCAGCTCTTATTGCTCCTTTCCATTGAGCTCAATCATGTCCATTTTGTATATTCAATGACAGATTTTAGTTCCAGATCATCATCTTTATTCATGATGTCATTGTAACATTATATGAAAATATCTCATAGAGATTTTAGTTTCATTTCGGTTCCATAATATTGCATAATTTATCGCAATTTTAGTATTTACATTTATCAATATCCTCTGCAGAAGGAATATTGATTTGTGGTTCTTCTTGAACACTTTCTCTTACCTCATTATCAGCTGATTTTCTTTTTCGAGGATTTTTATCTTCGGAACCAATTGATCTTCCACGTTTGATGCGTGGCAAAGACTCAACAGTGACATTATTGCCAGCTTTTGGAATTTCAGTTCGAGCTGGAGCATTTATCGCTGGTATATATGATTTAGTCACTTTTTTATATCTGTAAATGCATAAAGTAATTAATTTGCAAGTTCTTGCATATGCATTATTTTTGAACTTTCGTTTCACATTCTTTTGTGCGAGTTCAATATACCTTAATTGATGTTCACATCATGAAGCATCATTTTATTTTTTATTTTTATTTCTCCCCCTAATCTAGGGAACAATGTTTTATTAAAATGACAATCAGCAAAACGTGCTGTAAAAACATCACCCATCATGGGTTCAATATATCTTATGATTGAAGATGTTTTATATCCAAAATATATTATCATCTTTCTTTGAAGAACCATTTTATTGTGTTGTGGTGATACAATTGGAACATACACTGCACAACCAATGTTTTAAGGTAGAAATATTTGGCTCTTGGCCAAAATCAAGTATTAAGTGAAAATATTTACGACTTCCACATGGTATAATGCGAATTAATGTCGCAGCATGTAAATTTACATGTCCACATATAAATATTGAGAGATTTGTACTCATTATCAATTGTCTAGTTATTAGCTGTAAGCGTTTATCTATTGATTCAGCTAAACCAATTTTGTGTATGCACATGAGCAACTGGATGTTCAACAACAATCCCTGTAGATATATAATGATCATTAAATGCTTGAGATGTTAACTCACCAGCATTATCAAGTCTCATCCTTTTAATGGTGTAATCAGAATAATGTGTTCTCAATTTAATAATTTGTGCAAGAAACTTTGCAAATGCCATATTACGGCTTGATAACATACAAATATGAGACCATCCGCTAGATGCGTCTATTAGAACCATGAAATATCAAAATGGTTCACATGATGGATGAATTGGTTCATATATCTTACCTTGAATTCTTTCAAGAAACATTTGTGATTCTTTTTCACAATATACTTTTCATTAATCACCATATGTGCTTTCCATTAATCACCATATGTGTTTTTTTTTTTTTTTTTATAAATCACCATATGTGTTTTTTTTTTTATCATATATCCTTTTCACCATATACGCTTTTAATCATATGCGCTGTGTTTTTCACCATATGCGCTTTTAATCATATGCGATTTTCATCATATGCGTTGTGCTTTTCATCATATTCGCTTTTTATCATATGCGCTTATCATATGCGATGCGCTTTTTATCATATGCGTTTTTTTATGTGAATAGTAAATTAATTAATTTCGTTTTACTATTCATATGAATTAATTTAGATTTACTATTTTGTTAATTGAGTAATATATATATACATCATATACTTGTGACTCCGAAGGCTCAAATGAATTTGACCATATAGTTATACGTTGTACCTTGCACATTAATTTTCAGTAGAAGCTTTAGATGCATATTATTTTCAGTAGAAGCTTTAGATGCACTTTTTTTTAATCACCAAATACCACAAACACTTTGTTTGCGTTTGTTCATAGTCATCAATGAAAACCATTTTCTTTAATTTTATTTTATACAATAAAATTAACGCATCATTATTCTTTTCAAAAACAATAATCTATTGTTATTGTTCACTTGTGCCATGTTTAACAACAAAAGTCAACAACCTCTGTCTTGTTTGTTGTGGCAACCAAAAACAACCTTTGCTTTTGTTACCGAGAATCCAAGACCAAAAAAATAATTAATTTTTAATTAATCTTTTATCAAAACCATAAATGATTTTATTGATCTACGTTGATATGGCCATAAAGAATTGACGGCTGACCTACTTTTGTAAGTGTATTTCGGCTATCATTATAACGACCCTCATTTTTTCCATTCTATATTTTTCCAATATTAAAAGCCCAAACAATATAATTAAAACTTAATGATTAAACTTTAATCAACAATTGTTAAGTGTTAAGAGTTAGAAAACATATTAATTAACTTTGTACAAAAATTGACAAGTTAATAAAAGATGAAAATAATAAACTGTTAGTCGACACTCACTGCTAATTAAAATTTATGCATTTATGTAATATTATAACTAATAACCTATAAGTAATAAATAAAAAGTGACATTTATATAAATAATAAAACAATTGGGAACTAAATATATACAAGTCATGAATTAGTAAAAAGAAAATAATACTTATCATGTAGTAAATGTAAAAATAATAATAATAATAATAATAGTAATAATAATGAGACTAAAAAAATCTTACATCCTTATGTTGACTAAAAATAAAGTGTAAACTAGTACATCCTTATGTTGACTAATTATAAACTAGTACCACCTATTGTTGACTAAAAATTATAAAACAAAATAAAATCATTAATTAGAACATCCTTATGTTGACTAACACTCTAATACTTGCACTATATAAACACCTAGTTTCTCATTCACAAATCACACCAAAATCCTCTCTCAAAAACAATCTCTCCCTCTCTCTCTCTTGTGGTATTCGGATCTTCAAGCTTGTTCTTCGTGTTCTTCAAGAATCTTCAAGGAGTTCTTCAAGATTTTTAAGGCTTTGATCTTCCATCTTCATCGTGTTCATCTTTTCTTTGTTAATTATCTTGAATCTTCAAAGGTATAACATAAACCCTAAACTATTTACATAAACTTTGATCTTTGATAATTCATATTCATATTATAAACTTGTTATTCATAAGTATATACATAAACACACCTAGATTTATATATACATATATACATGTAAAAAAAATATTTATATATATATATATATATACATATATATACGAATTATATATACATATACATATTAAAACCTTAAACCCTAATTACACCTAAACTATAATTCTTAAACCCTAATTAATTAAACTCTAAACATTTATGAAACCCTAGGACATTAATTACTAAACCCTAGTTATTAATTACTACTTTAATTAACTAACCCTAATTAATGAAACCCTAATACTACTTATACTAGTACTTAACATGTATACACTATTACTATTACTAGCACCTATAACCTACTAATTATATTGTAGCACAAAAACATTTTGGGATATGTATTAGAGATGTATAGATCTTCGAACTTTCTTGACGAATGGTTTCTACGAGATTCTAGGCAGAGGGTTTGGATTTCCGATTTAAAGGGTCCTATGGCTCAAGCCCCTAGATCTAAATTAGCCATTCGAAGGGAAAGGGGTGATTGGAAGCTTATCTAATACGGCAAGTATCCTAAAATGGAAACACTCATAAAAGTAGAAACTCTCTAGTCATAGAAACTTAGTAAAATAAGAAACTTTCTAAAAATAGAAACTTTATAAAAATAGTAACTTACTAGGAATAGAAACTTAGTAAAACAAACTATACTTAAACACATACTTAAACTTAAACATGGGCAAAACACTT